>NC_051314.1:141494599-141795361 GCF_015220235.1 Choloepus didactylus | reverse complement strand
GAAATGAAATAAGCTTCAGTAGCAGAGAGATTCCAAAAGGAGCCGAGAGATCACTCTGGTGGGCACTCTTACGCACGCTTTAGACAACCCTTTTTAGGTTCTAAAGAATTGGGGTAGCTGGTGGTGGATACCTGAAACTATCAAACTACAACCCAGAACCCATGAATCTCGAAGACAATTGTATAAAAATGTAGCTTATGAGGGGTGACAATGGGATTGGGAAAGCCATAAGGACCACACTCCACTTTGTCTAGTTTATGGATGGATGAGTAGAAAAATAGGGGAAGGAAACAAACAAACAAACAGACAAAGGTACCCAGTGTTCTTTTGTACTTCAATTGCTCTTTTTCACTTTAATTATTATTCTTGTTATTTTTGTGTGTGTGCTAATGAAGGTGTCAGGGATTGATTTAGGTGATGAATGTATAACTATGTAATGGTACTGTGAACAATCGAATGTACAATTTGTTTTGTATGACTGTGTGGTATGTGAATACATCTCAATAAAATGAAGATAAAAAAAAGGGCAGCAGGGCAGAAAGGCAATTTAAAAAGAAAGAAAGAAAAAGAACAAGAAAAAAATCAGTAAATGTGGTCAACAGTGGGAGTTAGCTATTCTCATGGTTTGATTGGATTTGACAGATAAGTGGATGTTGGTGAAGTTTGCAAGAGAAATTTCAACAGAACAGTGGAGGCAAAAGGCAGATTGAAGTGGGTATAATTGGAAATTTGAGGTAAGGAAGTAGGAACAATCATCACAGGCTAGTCAAGAAAATAGAAAAACAAGAAAAAAAATACAAGGTGATAGTTAATAAAAGTGGAGGAAGATGGAGGAAGGATTTTAAAAATGGAAGAACCCTGAGCTTATTTACATACTGAAAGGAAGGAGCCTATGGAGAAGAAGAAATGGAAGATTTGGAAAGAGGAAATGATTCATGGACTGACATCCAAGAAGAGGCAGAGGGGAGTGAGATCCATAGGTGGGGAGAGGGATTAGCCAAGGATGGACCAATACACGCTTCTTCCTCACGGAAGGTGGGAGGGTTATGTTTGGGTTTAGAATTAGAACGTTTGTAAGTGAGAGGGCAAAAGCAATTCCTACCTAACTGTCTCAGTGAAGTAGGAAGACAAGCCATCTGTTGAGGATGAGATTAGAAGCAATAGGAATTATTTCAAGATGAGTCTAAAGGCAGATGATCAAGGAAGAGTCAAAAGATTGCAGGATGGTATTAAGAGAAAAGGATAGGCTGAAATTATGAGCCTGAAGTGGAACTATGGTTGGCTGATTCTGTCCTGCTAAGCTCAGCAGAAGGCTTGAAAAAGTCATATGATCGTACTGAAACAGTTGAGATTTTGTCAAGCAGGAGGAACAGAAGATAAGGAGGCAAGAAAGTTGAGGGTGGTAGTGAAAATGGTTGAAACAAGGGCGACCAAGATTGGGAAGTGAGGGAGGTAAAGCCAGAAAGGAACCGATTAACTGGGAGGAAATGGAGAGACTAAGGAGCCAGAGGCCAGACTGAGCTCAAAGCTCAGTGGTAGTGGATGTGGTAAAGTAAAATAGCTAAGAGGATGGGTGCTAGGTTAAGAGTGTTGGGGTCTTGGAATTAACATTTCAGAGGCAGAGCAGATAAAGTGACGTTTAGGTGATGGTCTTGGACTAAACAGAGCCAAGAATGGTAGACTCTGCTGCTAGGCGGATGTCTGGTATGGGTGCTCAAGTCTCCCAGGTAACGTCAGGAGTGGTCCTAAGAGAGGATAGTTGTGAGCTGGACACCAAAGGTCCCTGGTGAATGATCTGGAAGCCAGCAGTTGACTCCAGCAAGGCTAGAAGAAGATATAGCACAGTTATAAAGGAGGAGGAATTTCCCCTAGAAGGTAAGAAGTAGCCTCACAGGAGTTCCTACATACTTCCTCTGCTCCCAATACCTGAAATTCATTAGAGAGAGAAAATGGGCAGCCTCCACTTGACAGCTCAAGGAATGGGGAACTTTAGGGAAAAGTCCAATTATACTTAAGACAAAAACATTGATGGAGTGTTGTGTGAATAGGTTGAGGATAAGAGCAGGTTGCAATGGGATGGGGGTTCAGCAGTGAGTTGGGGGAGAGGACAGTGGTGGGGAGATGAAGTAAAGGAGAATCTTATGAAAAGACTAGATGTCAGGAGGCGGGGCAAGATGGCGGAGTGGTGAGGAGCAGAATTTCGTCTCTCCCCTAGAGCAGCTGGCAATTACCCAAGAACTATATGAAACAGTGTTTTCGGGGTCTCCAGTAACCAGTCACACATTGGACACAAGTTTGGAATTGGAGGAAAAGCTGAGACCGCAGCGAACATTGTAAGTTCCCCGAACCAGGGCTCTGGCGCCCCTCCCCACCCAGACCTCACAGACTGTCTTGCTGCTGGCTCCCTGAAAGGGGGGGAAAAAAAAACAAAAAACAGCAATCTGCTGAGGGCAAGAAGGGAGGCTCAACCCAGCCTCAACTGCAGAATTAATTAACAAATTAATTAACTAACTTTGGGACCTGGGGTGCTAAAGAAGGGCTGGGCTCCAAGAAGTAGGGGCACGTAAAAGTGGGCACCCATTCCCAGACTCCAAAAAAGCCATTTTTTTTTCCCTTACATTTTGTCCCTTCTGGCTTCTCACTGATCCCTTATCTTTTTGCATTTCAATAGCCCCCGGCAGGGGTGGAACTGAAGCAGTTGGAGAGTAATTATCAGACAATAGCCCAAAGCATATCTTTAAATGCTCTATTCTGACACTGACAAAACTTCCAGGCTGGGGAAAGACATTTAAAAGAGACTCTTTTTTTTTTTTTTTTTTTTTCTTTTCTTTTTTCTTTTTCTTGATTTCTTTTCTACTTTTTTTTTTTTTTTTTTTAATCTAAAAGTAATATATGTGGTTATTTTCTATCAGAAAGCCCAGGTTGAGGGACTAGGCTGGGCTTGAGGGGAGACAGAGTACCCACAGTGTCTTTGAATTCCATATTCACCACTGAAGGCCTCCAGCCCTGTCTTTAATTGGCAACTCAGGGTAACCAAGGAATCTACCTGGAGAGGCCCCAAAGAGGAGAGAGGAGAAGGGAATAGTGCCCCTGAGAGACAACTGGAATTCTGAGGACTGGGAGAGTGGAGGAAGGCCCAGCTCAACTGGCAGTCCTCCTTCTGGGAATTCAGACCCCAGGGGCTGGAATTCAGATTCCGGCTTCAGTCAGCCACGCCCCTGACAGGATCAGAGTCACCAGGAGAACTAAAGGCTCCATACCTCCTTACACTGGTTGGGGAGCTGCGGGCTGGCCAGCGCCACCTGCTGGACAGGAGAGGAAAAGCACCAATTCTAAAGGCCTCATAGGAGGGTCTCATTCTCAGGAAAACTCCATACCCTCCCAATGAGACCTGGGCCTCACTAGACTGGGAAAATCTGACTAGGGCGACCGTATCTAAGGAGACCCACTCACAAAAAGGTTACATAGAGGCAGAGCAAGAAACAGAAAAAACAAGAGGGGAAAAAGTCTGATCAACTAAATAGAACCTAAGTTAGAGGTCTAGAATAAGTTGAACTGAATAACAGAGGCCAGAAAACAAAGCCAACCAACAAGAAAACCACTAGGTAAAAGACAGAAAACAAGCTCCAAAATAAACTAATCAAGAGAATCAGATGCCTAGACAACTTAAGATAACAAGCCATACCAGGAAACATGAAAACATGGACCAGCCAAAGGAACAAACTAATAGCTCAGCTGAGACACAGGAGTGGAGGCAACTAATGCTAAATAAATTTGATGAAATGAAGGAAGATATAGCAAAAGAGCTGAAGGATATAAAGAAGACACTGGCTGACCATAAAGAAGAATTCATAAACTTAAAAAAACAAATGGCAGAACTCATGGGAATGAAGACCACAATGGAGGAGATGAAAAACACAATGGAGGGACACAACAGTAGATTTGAACAGGCAGAAGAAAGGATCAGTGAACTGGAAGACAGGACATTCGAATTCATACACACAAAAGAACAGATGGTGAAAAAAATGGAAAAATATGAGCAGGGTCTTAGGGAGCTGAGTGACAACATGAAACGCACAAATATACGTGTTATGGGTATCCCAGAAGGAGAAGAGAGGGGAAAAGGGGCAGAAAGAGTAATAGACGACATATTCACTGAAAATTTCCCAACTCTTATAAAAGACAGAAAATTAGAGATTCAAGAAGTACAACGTACACCAAATAGAATAGATCCCTATAGACCTACTCCAAGACACTTACTGGTCAGATTGTCTAATGTCAAAGACAAAGAGAGAATACTGAAAGCAGCAAGAGAAAAGCAATCCATCACATACAAGGGAAAGTCAATAAGACTATGTACAGATTTCTCTGCAGAAACCATGGAGGCAAGAAGACAGTGGCATGATATATTTAAGATACTGAAAGAGAAAAACTGCCAACCAAGAATTCTATATCCAGCAAAACTTTCCTTCAAAAATGAGGGAGAGAGTAAAACATTTTCAGACAAACAGACACTGAGAGAGTTTGTGAATAAGAGACGGGCACTACAAGAAATACTAAAGGGAGTGCTACAGGCTGATAGGAAAAGACAGGACAGAGAGAGTTGGAGAAGAGTACAGAAATGAAGATTATCAGGAAAGGTAAAAGGAGAGGAAAAAATAAGATATGACATATAAATTCCAAAAAACAAAATGGTAGTAGAAAGTACTGCCCTTACAGTAATAACACTAAATGTAAATGGATTAAACTCCCCAATAAAAAGACACAGACTGGCAGAATGGATTAAAAAACAGGACCCATCTATATGCTGTCTACAAGAAACTCACTTTAGACACAAGGACAAACATAGACTGAAAGTGAAAGGTTGGAAAAAGATATTTCATGCAAACAACAACCAGAAAAAAGCGGGAGTAGCTATATTAATATCAGACAAGTTAGACTTCAAAAGCAAAACAATTAAAAGAGACAAAAAAGGACACTATATATTAATAAAAGGGTCAATTCATCAAGAAAACATAACAGTCATAAATATTTATGCACCAAACCAGAATGCCCCAAAATTCATGAGGCAAACACTGCGATCACTGAAAGGAGAAATAGATACCTCTACAATAATAGTTGGAGACTTCAATACACCGCTCTCATCAATGGATAGAACATCTAGACAGAGGATCACTAAAGAAACAGAGATGTTGAATTGTATGATAAATGAACTAGACTTGACAGACATTTATAGAACGCTACATCCAACAACAGCAGGATACACTTTTTTCTCAAGTGCTCATGGAACATTCTCTAGGATAGACCACATGTTGGGTCACAAAGCAAGTCTCAACAAATTTAAAAATATTGATATTATACAAAACACTTTCTCAGACCACAATGGAATGAAGTTGGAAATAAATAAAAGGCAGAAGGTCATAAAATGCACAAACATATGGAGGCTAAACAACACCCTCTTAGAAAACCAGTGGGTAAAGGAAGAAATTACAAGAGAAATTAGTAAATACCTCGAGGCAAATGACAATGAAAACACAACTTATCAAAACTTATCGGATGCAGCAAAGGTGGTGCTGAGAGGGAAATTTATTGCCCTAAATGCCTATATTAGAAGAGAGAGCAAAAATTGAAGAGTTAACTGCTCACCTGGAGGAATTAGAGAAAGAACAGCAAACTAACCCCAAAGCAAGCAGAAGGGAAGAAATAACAAACATTAGAGCAGAAATAAATGCAATTGAGAACAGGAAAACAATAGAGAGAATCAACAAAACCAGAAGTTGGTTGTTTGAGAAAATCAATAAAATCGATGGACCACTGGCTAGGCTAACAAAAAAAAAGAGAGAGCAGATGCAAATAAATGCAATCAGAAATGGGAAAGGAAATATAACTACCGACCCTGCAGAAATTAAGGAGATAATGAGAAGATACTATGAGCAACTATATGCTAATAAACTAGACAACTTAGATGAAATGGACAACTTCCTAGAAAAGCATAAACAACCAACATTAACTCAAGAAGAAATAGATGACCTCAACAAACCAAACACAAGTAAAGAGATTGAGTCAGTCATCAAAAAGCTCCCAAAAAGGAAAAGCCCAGGACCAGACGGTTTCACATGTGAATTCTACCAAGCATTCAAGAATGAACTAGTACGAATCCTGCTCAATCTCTTCAAAAAAATTGAAGAAGAGGGAAAGCTACCTAACTCTTTCTATGAAGCCATCATCACCCTAATACCAAAACCAGGCAAAGATACTACAAAAAGAGAAAATTATAGACCAATTTCTTTAATGAATATAGACGCAAAAATCCTCAACAAAATACTCGCAAATCGAATCCAGCAGCACATTAAAAGAATTATACACCACGACCAGGTGGGATTTATTCCAGGTATGCAAGGCTGGTTCAACACAAGAAAATCAATTAATGTATTACACCACATCAATAAATCAAAGCAGAAGAACCACATGATCATCTCGATTGATGCAGAAAAGGCATTTGACAAAATTCAACCTCCTTTCCTGATGAAAACACTTCAAAGGATAGGAATAGAAGGGAACTTTTTCAATATGATAAAGGCGATATATGAAAAACCCACAGCTAACATCACACTCAATGGGGAGAGACTGAAAGCTTTTCCTCTAAGATCAGGAACAAGACAGGGATGCCCACTATCACCATTGCTATTCAACATTGTGCTGGAAGTTCTAGCTAGAGCAATTAGGCAAGAAAAAGAAATAAAAGGCATCCAAATTGGAGAGAAAGAAGTAAAACTTTCACTATTTGCAGATGACATGATTCTATATGTAGGAAATCCAGAAAAATCTACAGCAAAGCTAGTAGAACTAGTCAATGAATACAGCAAAGTAGCAGGCTACAAGATCAACACGCAAAAATCTGTAGTGTTCCTATACACAAGTAATGTGCAACAAGAGGAGGAAATCAAGAAAAAAATCCCATTTACAATAGCAACCAAAAGAATCAAGTATTTAGAAATAAACTTAACCAAGGACACAAAAGACCTTTACATAGAAAACTATAAGAAACTGCTAAAAGAAATTGAACAAGACCTGAAAAAATGGAAGAACATACCATGTTCATGGATTGGAAGACTAAATATAGTTAAGATGGCAATTTTACCTAAACTGATTTACAGATTCAATGCAATACCAATTCAAATCCGAACAACTTACTTTACAGAAATAGAAAAACCAATAACTAAATTTATTTGGAAGGGTAAGGTGCCCCGAATAGCCAAAAATGTCTTGAGAAAGAGGAGTGAAGTGGGAGGTCTCACACTACCTGACTTTGAAGCATATTACAAAGCTACAGTGCTCAAAACAGCATGGTACTGGCATAAGGACAGATATACTGATCAATGGAATCGAATTGAGTGTTCAGAAGTAGACCCTCACATCTATGGACAACTGATCTTTGATAAGGCAGTGAAGCCGAAGCAACTAGGAAAGAGCAGCCTGTTCAATAAATGGTGTTTGGAGAACTGGATATCCATTTCCAAAAGAATGAAAGAGGATGTCCATCTCACACCTTATACCAAAATTAACTCAAAGTGGATCAAAGACCTAAACATTAGCACCAAGACCATAAAACTCTTAGAAGAAAATGTAGGGCAATATCTTAAAGATCTTGTGAAAGGAGGTGGTTTCTTAGACCTCACACCCAAGGCACGAGCAACCAAAGAACAAATAGACAAATGGGATCTCCTCAAAATTAAACACTTTTGTACATCAAAGGACTTTGTCAGAAAAGTCAAAAGGCAACCTACACAATGGGAGATGATATTTGGAAACCACATATCAGATAAGGGTTTAATATCCCGAATATATAAAGGAATCCTGCATCTCAATAACAGAAAGACAAACAATCCAATTAAAAAATGGGCAAAAGACATGAACAGACATTTTTCTGAAGAGGAAATACAAATGGCTCAAAAGCATATGAAAAAATGCTCAACTTCACTGGCTATTAAGGAAATGCAAATCAAAACCACAATGAGATATCATCTCACACCTACCAGAATGGCCATTATCCAAAAAACAGAAAATGACAAGTGCTGGAGAGGATGTGGAGAAAGAGGCACACTTATTCATTGTTGGTGGGAATGTAGAATGGTGCAACCACTCTGGAAGACAGTATGGAGGTTCCTCAGGAAGCTAAATATAGATTTGCCATATGACCCAGCTATTCCATTGCTAGGTATATACTCAGAGGAACTGAAACTTAAGACACAAAGAGACATTTGTAAACCAATGTTTATTGCAGCATTATTCACAATTGCCAAGGGATGGAAACAGCCCAAATGTCCATCAAAGGACGAGTGGATAAACAAACTGTGGTATATACACATGATGGAATATTATGCAGCTGTAAGACAGAACAAAGACATGGATCATGTAATAATGTGGATGAACCTTGAGGACATTATGTTGAGTGAAGTTAGCCAGAAACAAAAGGACAGATTCTGTATGGTCTCACTAATATGAACAGACATTAATGAACAAACTTTGGGAGTTAAAAGCTGACAACACAGGCGACCAGGAGATAGAAAGAGGGCAGAGATCAGCCATTTGATGCTGAAGGACTACAGAATGTGTAGGATTGATTGCATAGATCCAGAAATAGATAGCATAATACTGTGTGATGGTAGCACAGTATTGTAAGTACACTGAACAAAGATGTCTGTGAGTAAAGCTGAAAGAGGTGGGACAGGAGAATGTATGACACCAGAGGTAAAGATAGATGATAAAGACTGGGACTGTATAATGTGGCAAAAACTGGAGTGGCCAATGACTGTTACTAAATATACAAATATAAAAATGTTTTTGCATGTGGGAAAGCAAATGAATGTCAACCATGTAGAAATTTGAAAAAGGGATGGTATTCAGGAAAAAACAAAATCAAAGCAAACTGGAGTCTATGGTCAACAGTAACATTGTAATATACCTCCATTAAATGTAACAAAGGCAATACGCCAATGCTAAATGTATATGAGAAGGGGATATAGGGGAGTAATATGGGATTCTTGGTAGTGGTGTTATTTGCTGTCCTTAGTAGCATATTGTATTGTATGACATGTTATTTTTCTTTATATCATTTTTTCTTATTGCTAAAAAAAAAAAACAATTTTTCTTGTAGTAATCAGTACGTTCAAATGCTGATTGTGGTGATAAATGTACAACTTTATGATGATACCATGAACAACTGATTGTACACTGTGGATAAATGTATGGTATGTGAATATAACTCTATAAAATTGTAGGAAAATATATATATAGGAGTTAAAGTGTTGGAGAAAACATGGTGAGAGGGATGATGCCTCACCAATATGGACTAACTACAATGTGTAAACTCAGAATTGAATCTTAGAACATAGCCTAACGTGGACACAATAATTATAATAGTCCCTAGATTGTAAGCTCTTACAGCAGTTAACTCTATCCCTGAATTGTAAGGCCTATCTCTAAACTTTGAGATGCTGATCCCCTAGCGTATGTTGTCACAAACATTGGGACTGGCGGTTTGATGTGCTGGGCCCTCGAGCATGGGACTTGCCCTTATGAAGCTCATTACCACAAAGGAGAGTCTAAAGTTGTATGTAATGGTGCCTAAGAGTCTCCCCCTGAGTACCTCTTTGTTGCTCAGATGTGGCCCTCTCTCTCTCTAACTGAGCCATCTCGACAGGTGAACTTGCTGCCCTCCCCACTACGTGGGACCCGACTCCCAGGGGTGTAAATCTCCCTGGCAACGCAGAGTATGACTCCCAGGGATAAATGTGGACCCGGCATCGCGGGACTGAGAGTATCTTCTTGACCAAAAGGGGGATGCAAAATGAGACGAAATAGTTTCAGTGGCTGAGAGATTCCAAATGGAGTCGAGAGGTCACTCTGGTGGACATTCTTATGCACTATATAGATAACACCTCTTAGGCTTTAATGTATTGGAATAGCTAAAAGTAAATACCTGAAACTACCAAACCCCAACCCAGTAGTCTGGACTCCTGAAGACAATTATATAATAATGTAGATTACAAGGGGTGACAGTGTGATTGTGAAGACCTTGTGGATCACACCCCCTTTATCTAGTGTATGGATGAGTGGAGGAATGGGGATAAAAACTAAAGGACAAATGGGGTGGGATGGGAGGATGATTTGGGTGTTTTTTTTCACTTTTATTTTTTTTTCCTGTTCTGGTTCTTTCTGATGTAATGAAAATGTTCAGAGATAGATTGTGGTGATGAACGCATAACTATGTTATCATACTGTGGACAGTGGATTGTATATCATGGATGATTGTATGGTGTGTGAATGTATTTCAATAAAACTGAATTTAATAAAAGAAAAAAAAAAAAAAAAAAAGACTAGATGTCAGATGACCAGAGACTTAACATTTCTGGCAGTAACCAAGACAACAACATACAGACACAGACACACACACACACAGACACACACACACACACACACACACAACCTTATCTCCAGTTGTCTTCTGGCATTAAGTCAGTATATAGAAATTTGAAACTTTTCATTCAACTGCTTTTGACTCTGACATATGTAATCAACTAGTACTCAACATAAAATATTATATAAATTATGAAATGTCTTCCTTCACATACATTCTAATTTTGACAGTTTTCTTTTTCTCAGATTGAATACTCCAAACATGGCTTCAACTATATTTTCCATCCTAACACGTTCTTCCAGAAACTTGCCACTCCCTCGTCAAGAGTGGCATCTACAGCCTCTCCCCTTGAACTGGGGTGGGCCTTTGTGCTGCCTTGATAAGTGAAGTCTAGCAGAAGTGATACCAGGATGGGTCTTAAAAAGCAATGCAGTTTCTGCCTGACTCCCTGCCTGGAGACACACACCTTTGGAGCCCTGAAAGTTGTCTCCCTATGCCATGCTGAAGAAACAACAAGCGGAGGTAGGAGGACTTGCTGAGGAGCTGAGTTCCAGCCATCACGTGAGAGACCCAGCTGAGAACCACCCAGCTGAGCCCTGTCAACCCACAGAACCACTGTGGTTTTTGAAGCCAGTCAGTTTTAGTCAGTTTCAATCCGCAGTAGATAACTGGGACACTACTCATATATAACTATAACCAGGATTTGTCATCTCCAAGATTAACTTTTAAAAATGACATGCGACAGGACCCCAAGTTCATGACTGGTGATTCAGGCCCAACTTTTTTTTACGTTCCAAGGTAGGGTAAAGTGGAAAGTTACGAGAGTTCAAGCTTGGAAAGTGGTCAGGCTTGGGTTGTCACCCCATCTCTGCCAGTTTCTAGCTCCAAGTTACTTAAATTCACCACCTCTCTGTTTCCCCATCTGTAAAATAAAGACGACAATAACTACTTTGGGGGTGGTTGTGAAAATGTTCGTGTCCATAGAACATGTAAAGTGTGTGCATATAACAGGAGCAGAGGAAACAGGCTCTTCCAGCAGGCAAGACCCCTCCTCGCTGGTGGCCGTGGACCCTCCTGCCCACCGCAATCCTCAGCCCCAGTGGGCACCCAGCGTCTTCCCCTCTGCCCCCCACACCCACCCCATGGCTGGTAACGAGCTTCACCTGTGGTGCTGAAGGGTCCCTGAAGGGTCTGGGCAAGAGCCTGGATTTCTGGCACATTCTCCAGCAGAGCTTGTTCAGTGAAGAGGGGGTTGATTTTGGCAGCCTTATGACCATGTTCACGATAGACAGTCACCAACCTGGCGAGGCCATGATCCACTAATTCGGGGGAAAAGAAAACCACACACACAATTTAGAACATATCTGCAAGCCCCACGAGCAGCTTTCCAAGGAAGCCTTTGCAGCCTTCAAACTTTTTATCACTTTGCGCCCTCCCACTGCATCTGCCAGTGGTTTTCAGGATTGAAGATGATCAGAATCCAGACAAACACATTTATTTCCTTAACTTTATCTCATGATAGCTAAAGTTACTGAAAAAAAAGGAAATAGAACTATGAGTGCACATTTGTAAAAACAGCTATGCCCTTGGATAAATATTAAAAGATGGAACACCCCAAATTGAAAATCACTGATAAAATGCTGAGATGATGAATAATTATAGCCCTCTTTTATTGCCTAGTTATTTGAAATATTTTTATATCTTATATCTTACATTAAAAAATAGAGATAGGTAGAACTACAAAATCAAGTTGATGTTTTCTTTCCTTCTTTATTTCTTAAAGACCCCAGGTACATAGTTATTTCATAGGCCCATAAAGACTAGACTGGGAAAAGACCTTAGATGTTATCCTGTCACTCACATGACACAAGATGATCCCCCTTAACAAAAACCCAGATGAGTGACTGCCCAGCCTCCACTTGAGGGGGAGTCTTTACCTTTCAATGAAACCAATTCTAACTTAGAGTATTTTACATTGAGCCCAAAGCTGATGTTCTTTTGCACATGAAACTATAAAACTGTTCTAGCCCACCATCAACCAAACTTCAGTACCTCGGGGTACTCTTACACACACTGACCACAAAACAGAAGATCTGTTATCGAGGATACACAGTTTTTCTGAGAATTTTAAAAATTTGTGTTGGTATTTTCATAACCCACAGAAAACTGTGAGCACATTTTGAAACATATTTTGATGTTCTGTGGCATGATTCCAGAGCCACATGTGTGCTTGGGTTTATATTTGGAGTACAGATTCTGGAAGAAAGCAAGACTTGCCGATATCTTGATTTTGGAATTTGTCTAGCCTCAAAAAACTGTGAGCCAATACATTCTTGTGGATCAAGCCAACCATTGTGTGGTGTTTGTCATAGTGGAAAATTAAAATAATTAGCTGTCCTTTTGGTCTGCCCAGGGTCTTCTCACTCTATTTTCTCTTTGGGTGATCTCCTCCACTTCCACCACTTCTTTTATCATCCACAAAACCACATCTTCAGTGTGATAAGTACAATAACAAACGTACAGGCCCATCACCATCCTCACAGCAATACAGCAGCCCTAATGAAGACAGTTTCTGAGTGAGCCCAAGTCAGCACCTAGAGATCACTGCTCCTCTTTCTGCCAGGCTTTTAATGGCACAGAAGAATATTGATATGGGGGTTGGCACAAAAGGACGCTCCTCACCCCAAAGAACATGTGGTGTACACTATTTTGAAGAGTCAGAGTACTCCCCTTCTGCTTCTGGGCACAGCAGCCTGCATCCTTTCCGGCAATCTCTTTTCTCTAAGACCTTCATTTCATTGCTCTGCTTTCTTTCACTGGACCCAGTCTATATCCCCTCCTTCCACCCCCACCTCCACCCCCCACCAGATCCTTCCATTGTGACCTCGTGACTCCGTTTCATGATTAATAAATTTCCCACATTCTCACCCTCTTCCCTGAGCAGTTCTTACACTCCTGATCTTAACTGGAATCTGGTTTTCCCCAGAGGACACCAGTAGAAGGTGAAGCATCTCCCACACTCCCCAAACTTTGACAGTGGAGTTGATTCCTCCTCATCCAAAATGCCATTTGGAATCCTGCAGCTTCGTTTCCTGATGGTCTCTAAATTCTGCCATTTTGTTATAATAGGTCCCAAATCCTCCTTTATGAAATTTATTCCCAGGAATCACAACTCCTAAAACCACCTCCATTTTAAGTTGGGATGGTTGATCAATTCAAGTTGACTTGAAAACTGAGGTTGGCAGAGGTTAAAGTACAAGCTGTTATAATGGTTAGCTACAAAGAACCCTCATCACGGGTCAAATTGTAACAAGTGAAACCACTACCATCCAAAAGGTTACTAGAAGCAAATTCAACATCTCTTGAAAGCCTTAATACAAGGGAAGCCTTAGCGAATGAAATGTGGTCATCCATCGCAGGCATTGATGTTTAGCCAAGATAAACACATGAAGAAAGAAGCAACAACTTAGTTGGCCAAAATGGGGGAAAACCCATTGCATTTGAGAGACAGAAATCAGGATTATTCTAAATTCTCACTGAACTGAGGTTCTGTGTGTGATGTGAGATGCAAATGTCAGCACTTGGATGATCTTAATGGTTAACGTAACAGTTGGATCCCAAGATGTCAAATGGTTTTCCTCTAATAATCAACCTGCATTCATTTCCTACTCTGGGGGAATGAACAAAGATACAGTAACTTTGGAGCATAAACCAAATACTCAAAATTAGTTTCTTGTCACTAAGCAGGCAAAAGAGTTTCCAAAAGCTGACAGCCATTTCTTCCAATCCATTGAAGTCACCAGGGTCTAGGTTGAGCCAAAAGAGTTTCAAACTCTGAGGTTAAACTAACAGCTATGTGTGTGTGTGTGGGGGGGGGGGGGGGATCAGACAGTAAACACCCAAGGTCCTGAACTCCTTGCCCTCTTCTGGTAGGCCAGGACCCACATTTCTCTGCTCACAGCTGTCCCTTCCAGGGACCGGCCCTGGAAATCCACACAATGCCAACTGGGAGAGCTAGACGAGCTGGTAACTTTTCTTTCCCCACACCCTTGCCTCCGGGAAGCTTTGATCAACCAAGGAACAGGGAGTCACCACTTCCGAAACTGTCCCAGCCTGGAACCCAAGCCGAGACCCTCCCCAAGGATACCCAGCTACCGAGCAGGACCGGAGAATGGCCCGACACTGACGACACCCCCTCCAGCCGCCTCGGCCCATCCCCGCCATGCGCTTCTCCCAAACACGGAGCCCGGAGGTCGCGGGGGAGCCGTGGGATCTCTCTGGGACCCCCGCAGGCCAGGCCCGGAGCCCTCTCTTCCCCAGCACCCCCTTCCCAGCCTCCTTCCCTCAGGCCCCCCACCCCACCCTCCAGCCCCTCTCCAACAGCGCGCCCCCAAGCCTCCCAGCCCCGCCGACCTGCGGGGCTCGCCGGGCCGTCCCGGGGCTCCACGCGCTCGGGCCTCCGAGGCCGGTAGCCGTAGACGCCGCGCTCGGTGCGGTAGCCGCGCCGGGGGAGCAGCGGGGGCACCCGGGCCAGCCCCCGTCTGGCTGCTGCCACGGCGGCCGAGGCCATGTCTGCAGCGAGAGGGGCGAGGAGACACCTTGTGGGCCTCGGGAGCGGCGGGGACCGCCAGGCGCCGGGGGGCGCTGCGCGCGCGCGCGGGGGAAGGCTGGGAGCGCCCCGCCCCCACACGCCGCCCCGCCCCGTCCCCGCACCGATTGGCCCGGGAACGGCTGGGGCGGGGCCCGCGGAGGGGCGGGGGCGTCCCAGGCACCACGAGGTCCTGGGTGGAGGGCGTGGTTCGTGGGGTCCGAGAGGAAGCGCTCACCGGAGCGTTCTCGACACAGTGGCACAAAACGTGGTCTCTCTGTAGATCCGGCACGCTCCGGCCAGCGAGTACTCGCCCACTGCCCTCGCCTGAAAGCCCCAATCGCACACAGACGCGGTGAAGAAAAGTTAGCGACACGGTTGACAGAAAGCGTCTGGAACCGAGACATCAGGACTCAAAAAGGAGTGATCGTGTGAGAGAAGCTTGAAAATCACACACACACACACACACCCTCCCCCTTCCTATAAGAAACATTGAGGGAGGAAGAATAAAATAGGGGAGGGGAAATAGGGATAGAATAGGAATTGAAGGAAACTGGGCACCGCTTTCATTCCTGTGCGTGTAGCTATCCAGTTGTCCCAGCACCGCTTGTTGAAAAGACTGTTCTTTCCCCCGTTCAGTGGACTTGGTTCCCTTGTTAAAAATAAATTGGAAATAATAGGTGGGATGGGGTGGTGGTGGAATGTTTTGGGTGTTCTTTTTACTTTTATTTTTATTTTTTATTTTTGGAGTAATGCCAGTGTTCAAAAATTGATTGTGGTGATGAATGCACAACTATATGATGGTACTGTGAACAACTGATTGTACACTTGGGATGATTTTATGGTATGTGAATATATCTCAATAAAATTGAATAAAAAAAGCAATTGGCATAGATGTGTGTGTTTATTTCTGCACTGTCAATTCTATTCCACTGATTTATGTCTGTCCTTGTCCCAGTACCAGGCTGATTTGATTACTGTTTTTCAAAATATAAAAAATCACTATTTAAATCTTTAAAAATTTTTTGTATGTCACACCAAGGTTTTAGTATTTTTTTTTTTGATAGGAAACCATTGAGCTCTCTCTTTTTTGAGGGAGCTTAAAGTTTTGAACTGTGGCGCCCATGAGAAATTAGTGTATATGGGCATCCAAAGACACAAATGAAAATCTTCATATCAACTTTATTCACAACAGTAGGAAAAAAAATAGAAACAGTCCAAATATCTCTCAATAGTAAATCAAATTGCATAATAAATAAATAAATTGTGGCCTATTCACAGCCTCAATACAGTCTAGAAGGCATTCAATAAATATTTGAGGAAGGAGGGAAGGAGGTAGAGTTGCTGAGGGAACTAGGAGAGGGATCTGGTTAGGGACAAGTAGTAGATTTCCTGTCAGCACTGAGTTCCGCTGAGGTTAGAAACCAAGAATTTAAGCAACAACAATATACTTATTTGAATACTTAATAGTCCAGTGTAGTAAGGAAGGTGGTTTGATCCAAGGCTGGAGGGTTGCAGAATTGCAGAGCATTTCATTTCTCTCCTTAAACAAACAAACAAACAAAACACTGAATATCTACCACAAGTGAAAGAATACAGTTAGACCCCAAACCTCTTACCATAAACCATACTTAATTCAAAATGGATCAATGACCTAAATATAAGAGCTAAAACTATAAGACTCTTACAAGAAACATAAGGGAAAACCCTCAGGACCTTGTATCAGGCAATTAGACTTTACACCAAAAACATGAGCAAAAAAGAAAAAATAGATAAATTAGACTTCACTGAAATTTAAAAATTTTATGTATCAATGGACATTATCAAGAAAGTGAAAAGACAACCAAGAATGAGAGAAAATATTTGGTAGCCATATATCTGAAAAGCATTTAATACCCAGAATATATAAAGAACATCTAAAACTCAACAACAAAAAGGCAAACAATCCAATTTAAAAATGGGCAAAAGTCTTGAATAGACATTTCTGTATGGAAGATATACAAATGCCCAGTAATCACAAGAAAAGATGCTCAACATTAGCCCTTAGGGAAATGCAAATCCAAAACACAATAAAATACCACTTCATACCCTCTAGAATGTCTATTGTTAAAAACAATAACAACAACAACAGAAAATAAATGCTGGCAAGATGTGGAGAAATAGAAACCCTCATGCATCATTGGTTGGAATGTAAAATGGTGCAGCCACTGCAGAAAGAGTTCGGTAACTCCTCGGAAAGTTAGATATAGTATTACTGTATGAATACCAATTCCACTTCTAGGTATATATCCAAAAGGGTTGAAAGCAGAACCTCAGATATTTGTCATCAATGTTTATAGAAGCATTTGTCATGATTGCCAAAAGGCGGAAGCAAGCCAGGTGTCCATCAACAGATGAATGGATAAATAAAATGTGGTATATCCATAAAACAGCTATTATTTAGCCATAAAGGGGAGAAGTTCTGATACATGCTTCAACATGGATGAAACTTAAAGGCATCATGTGGCGTGAAATAAGTCAGACAGAAAAGGACAAATTTTGTATGATTTCACTGATACGAAATACCTAGAATAAGCAAATTCATAACAACAAAGGTTATCAAGGGTGAGGGGAGGGTTATTGCTTAATGGGTTGAGAGTTTCTTTTGTGGGTGATGAAAAACTTCTTGGTAATGGATTGTGGTGTTGGTAGCACAATATTGCAAATGTAATTAATATTACTGAATCATGCACATGAAAGTGGTCCAATTTTGTGATGTATATATGTTACCACAATAAAATTTTTTTTAAATGTTTATTGTACATCAATGTTTCTAGCAGCATTATTCACAATAGCCCAAAGCTGGAAACAACCCAAGTGTCCATCAACAAATGAATGGATAAGCAAAATGTGGTACATACACAAAATAGAATATTCACTCATAAGAAAAAATGAAGCTGTGAGACATGCTGCAACATGGAAGAATCCTGAAAATATTTTGCTCAGTGAAATAAGCAAGACTCATGAGGGAAAATTGTATGATATAACTTGTAAGAGATGACTAGATGGACAGTGGATTATATATCATGGATGATTGTATGGTGTGTGAATGTATTTCAATAAAACTGAATTTAATAAAAAAAAAGAAATTAACAACAACAAAAAAAGAGATGACTAGAAATGGCAAATTCACAGAGATAGAAAGTCGATTTGCGATTATGGCAGGGAGTGGTGAATAGGGGAAGAGGGATGCTTTGTTTGTAAAAATAAAAATAAAAAAGCATATGAAACAATTCAATAATGACATGTAAGTGTATTTAAAATTATTAATTTTTCATCAAAGCAGACAACGAAAAAATGTAATTCCGTGAACAAACATTAATACAAATTTTAAAAATAATTTCTATTATATCTTTAATGTTCCAACTATCATCTAGGTTTCTCCCTAAACAACAGCAAAAAAAGTGTTAATGGGAGGAAAAAAGTGACCAATGAGACTTTTTGTAAAAAATCGTTAATGAACTTGTGGGTTTTAACATATTTGATATGTTTTGATCCATTGCAGTTACTGTACCTTTTTATGCTCATGGAAACTTATTCTAGTTATCTAATACTACATAACAAAACACCCTGAAATGGAATGGCTTTTTAAAAAAAAAAAATGGCTTATTTTGTCTCCTGAGTTGGGCTAGGCTCAGATAGGTGGTTCTTCTGCTCCAACTGGCATTAGCTGGGTCACTCACGTAGATACATTCAGCTGGCAGCTGGACTAGGCTGAAAGGTCCAAAGAAGTTCATTTGTATGTCTGATACTTTGGTGCTCTTTCCCATGGTTGTCTCTCTCTGGGAAACATAGCTCTAGCTTAACCGAGAATTGACATAAACCCCTTTAGGTTGATGTGGGAGATTGAATTATGGACCCCAACAAACAAATTTTTCTTAATCTTAAACTGCATTCCTGTGGGTGTGAACCCATGGTAAATAGGGCCTCTTGAAGATGTTAATTTTAGTTAAGGTGTGGCCCAACTGAAGCAGGGTGGGCCTTAATCCAGATGACTAAAGGCCTTATAAAGAGAACCTGGAAGTCACAAAAGCAAGAAAGGAGAGGATAATGTCATGTGATCGAAGCAGAGACACAAGCCAAGGAACCCCAAGAATTGCCCACATCCAGCACAAGAAGCTATTGATTTTTGGAAGCAAGCCAGCCTTGCTGATATCTTGATTTTGAACTTTTAGTCTCAAAACCATCAACCAATAAATTCCTGTTGTTTAAATTAACCCATTGTATAATATTTGAGAATAGCAGCTCTGACAAAGACAGTTGGGTCCTGTCACCTTTTGATAGTCTCCTTGCTTTCTGGTGTGACAAGATGTTTGTCTTATCTTGTTCATTTCCTACCCCAGTACTGGTTACAGCCATTACTCATTTTAGTGGAAAATTATATTTAGGAACTAATCTGGACACTAGAGAGGTTATTACCACTGAGTTGGCCATTGGTTCCAGACTTTCAGTGGGCAGAGCTAGAAAAATATTTTTCTTTTCTTCCCTCCCCCTCCCTCCTTCCTTCCCTCCCTGCCTTCTTTCCTTCCTTCCTTCCTCCCTCCCTCCCTCCCTCTTTCTTTCTTTCTCTTTCTTTCTTTCTTTCTTTCTCTTTCTTTCTTTCTTTCTTTCTTTCTTTCTTTCTTTCTTTCTTTCTTTCTTTCTCTTTGAAACAGCAAAGTAATCACAACCTCATACTGAAACTTCCAACTCAAATCCAATACTATTGCTCCCATGCCAAAAATTCTATTTCCCTATGACACCAACTGTTTCAGTTTGCTAAAACTGCCTGTGCCGGTTTGAATGTATTGTGTCCCCCAAATGCCATTATCTTTGATGTAGTCTTGTGGGGCAGACATTTTGGTGCTGATTAGATTTGCTTGGAGTGTGCCCCACCCAGCTGTGGGCAATGATTCTGATGAGATATTCCCATGGAGGCGTGGCCCCACCCATTCAGGGTGGGCCTTGATCAGTGGAGCCGTATAAATGAGGTGACTCAAAGAGAAGGAAATCACTGCAGCTGTGAGTGACGTTTTGAAGAGGAGCAAGCTTGCTAGAGAGAAATGTCCTGGGAGAAAGCCATTTTGAAACTAGAACTTTGGAGCAGATGCCAGCCACGTGCCTTCCCAGCTAACAGAAGTTTTCCGGATGCCATTGGCCATCCTCCAGTGAAGGTACCAGATTACTGATGTGTTACCTTGGACACTTTATGGCCTTAAGACTGTAACTGTGTAGCCAAATAAACCCCCTTTTTATAAAAGCCAATCCATCTTTGGTATTTTGCATTCCATAGCATTAGCAAACTAGAACACTGCCAAAATGCAATATACCAGAAATGGACCGGCTTTTAACAAGGGGGATTTATTAGGTTGCAAATTTACAGTTCTAAGGCCAAGAAAATGTCCAAATTAAGGCATCAAGAGGTAGATACCTTCTCTGAGGAAAGACCGATGGCATCTGGGGTCCTCTGTCACATGGGAAGGCACATGGTGACATTTGCTAGTTCCTCTTGTTCTGGATTCTGGTTTCAAAATGGCTTTCTCCAAAATGTCTCTGGGCTTCTGTCTCTCTTAGCTTCTCTGAGTTCTCCCCAAAATTTCTCTGCCTATTATCCTCTCATAGAGGCCTCCAGCAAATCTATTAAGACCCACCTTGAATGGGGTGGGTCACATCTCCATGGAAACAACCTAATCAAAAGGTCCCACCCACAATAGGTCTGCTCCCACAAGATTGGATTATAAGAATATAGTATTTTCTGGGGGGTACATAACAGATCCAGACCAGCACACCAACACAATTACCTATTTGCCTCATCCCACAATAAACATATAATAGCTTCAAATCAACAATACTAACATTCTCAACATCAAATATGATTATTCAGCAGTGTTTAAAATTCCCTTTCATCTCTCATGACATTCCTTTGCATTTCTTTTGAGGGCTCCTTTTCTTCAACCTATTATTTGTTTAATGTAAAATATTTTTGTTTCATTATGTTCAAAATATCATCATTTTGTACATAATCAATATATAAAACTACCAAGACACTTTACTTTCTTTTTAACATGTTTGTTAAGTCTTTGAAATCAGTTATGTATTTTGCACTTGTGACACTTTTCAATGCAGACATTAAATTTTCATCAGGAACACTTAATGTGTATTTAGAATTCATAAAATTTGCAGTTTAAAAAAATAGACTCACGTACCCAAATTGTTCCAGTAATTGAATTGAGTATCAGTTTTGACATTTAAATTAAACAAAATTAAAAATCATGTCATCAGTGCACTAGCCACATTTCAAGTGCTTGGTAAACCTGTGTTGTAACCAAGAAGGTAAGATTTAGGGGATGAGTATGCTTACTGAATTATTATATAGATATTCCTTTTTATTTTCTGGTATGTTAGTGTAGACAGAGGGATACCTGACATCTCTGAACTGTAATCCAGCTGCCTTGATCTCTGATAATGACTGTATAACAATACATCCTTTATCTTGTGATCTATCAGAATTAGTGCAGTTCAGGCAGACAGATTGTTTAGGCCAAAATGTCATCTGATCTCTTGCTTCACAACTAGCAATAGCAATAAACTCTTTCTGTGTTTGAAACCCTGGTGTCTCAGGAATTGGCAGAGAACCCACCACTTTTGATTGGTTATCAGTATGTTTATTAAGTCTTTGAAATCTGGTGTGTATTTTACACTTATGGAACCTCTCAAGGCAGACCCTAAATTTTCATCAGGGATACTTACTGTGTATTTACAGTTCATGGAATTTGCAGTTGGAAAAAGTAGAGGCACATACCCAAGTTGTTCCAATAATTGAATTGAGTATCAGTTTTTAAATTTAGATTAAACAAAACGAAAAGTCAGGTCGTCAGTTGCACTAGTCTCGTTTCAAGCGCTCTGTGGCTAAATGGTTCTCATAGTACACAGAGCAGCTTTGGACCAAGAGAAAGAAGGAAGTGAACGCCTACTCTCCTCAATCTGACCCCACCTGTAAGGGCTGTCCTGGGGCTATGTTTCTGCTCTAAGCCAATATCTATCCTGATTAAGCCTGGAGGCTTAGAACGTGTTGAGTGATAGCTCTTCATTACGGTAATTACATTTTTTCAGAATAAGCTTCACGTTTCTTTTTTAATTTTTAATATTTTTATTGTGGTAAGATATATACAACATAAAATTTCCCATTCTAAATATTTTCAAGTATACTATTCAGTGGTATGGATTACATTCACAATATTGTGTCACCATCCCACCATCTGTTACCAACTTTTTCTTTACACCCAAAATAAACTCTATACCCATTATGCCATAATTCCACACCCCCCACACACCCATTTCTCCACATCCTCGCCAACCTTTGTTTTCCATTAGTTTAATAATAGTCATTCTAGCAGGTGTAACGTGGTATCCCATTGCGGTTTGGATCTGCATTTCCCAATGGCTAACAACGTTGGGCATCTTTTGGTGATTGTGAATAATGCCACTGTGGACATCAGTGTGCAAATGTCTGTTCATGTCCTTACTTTCAGATCTCCTGGGTATACACCAAGCAGTGGCATTGCTGGGTCATAGAGAAATTCAATATTTAATTTTCTGAGGAACTGCCAAACTGTCTTCCATGGTGGCTGTACCATTTTACATTTCCACCAGCAGTGAATAAGTGTTCCTATTTCTCCAAATTCTCT
Source organism: Choloepus didactylus (assembly GCF_015220235.1). Lineage (NCBI taxonomy): Eukaryota > Metazoa > Chordata > Mammalia > Pilosa > Megalonychidae > Choloepus > Choloepus didactylus. The sequence continues at coordinate 141,772,647 of NC_051314.1, read as the reverse complement.
GCAACACTTGTAGTTTCCTGTTTATTTAATAGCGTCCATTCTAGTAGATATGAGATGATATCTCATTGTGGTTTTGATTTGCGTTTCCCTAATAGCTAATGAAGATAAACATCTTTTCATGTGTTTTTGTTTTTTACTTTTTTAAATGCAATTCTTATTGTGAACTTTAACAAGTATACATAACAGTGATAAAGGCTTACGATTTAAAAAGTAGTTAGAAAATTTCAAAGAATGTCATGTGCTTTTTAAAGTTTACTTTTTAAATGGAGGGATTTCTCTGTTGTTGTCATTCTAAACCCTTTCCCTCTACAATCTCATTCACACCCGTAACTTTCATTAGCAATAATATAAGAATAATACGGAATAAAAATTCACCTGCGTAGATCTCTCTTCTGAACTCCAGATCCACAGGTGTAGATATTTTCTCCTTGACATCTTTGCTTTTTAGTATATGAACTCGTGATATGTTAACCTCCGTGATACGTTAAAAGATTACCATTTTGCAAATTGGGAGCTCACAGGCCCCATCTCTGGTGCCGATGCCTTTTGTCCTCATGAAGCATTTTCCTTCTTCTAATATGCTGACAATATTTAAAATGTGGAAGATTGTATATATCAAGTTTTTTCTTGAAAAACTGGAAGATCTGAGCACACTGAACCCAGATTCCTCCATGGCAAAGTCTCCTAGAGTTGAGGAGTGGCTGCGTCTCTAGCTGGGCACGAGCTGACCCATCTGCAAGCCTCCACCACTTCCTCCCCCAGCCTTACCTGGAATCCCACTACCCGTGGTCTGGCTATGCTCCTCGACACTTCACAGTTCCTTGAGCATCCATAATTTTCCTACTTCCGGGTAGCATTTCTTTACCAGAAAAGCTCTCCTTCCTCCCCAGTACACACACTTGATAACTCTTCCTGCTTCTTCTCCTTTGGGCTGATGGTTAGTTGCTGAAAAAAAGTGTTCCCTGATTCTCTTGGCTCATTTAGTTCTTCCTACCATTCTCATTGTACTCATTTCTTCATTATATAATTACAATTTTGAAAAGTACTCCCAGAGTACCAGATATATCATAATCATAGTTATTCAAATTTTCTCCTTAATTTAGGGTTTAAATTGTCCTTCTGTCCCACAAGCATAATTGCATAATTGATTGAATTCATGTAAGCTAAATGTGATTACCATGTGACTTCATTGTGGAGGCCCTCCCCACTAACTGTAATCCACAAGAAGGTGGATATTATGCAGGTGTAATTCATTGCTCTATCCCAGTGCCTAACCCATGCCTAGCACACAGTAGGTCCTCTATGCCAGTGCCTAACCCACCGCCTAGCACACAGTAGGTCCTCTATTCCAGTGCCTAACCCACTGCCAAGCACTCAGCAGGTCCTCTAAGCCAGAGCCTAACCCACTACCTAACACTCAGTAGGTGCCCTATCCCAGTGTCTAACCCACTGTCAGCACCTAGTATGTCCTCTAACCCAATGCCTAACCCATTGCCTAGCACTCAGTAGGTGCTCTAGCCCAGTGCATAACCCATGGCCAGCACCCAATAGGTGCTTAGTAAGTACATTTTGAATACCTGAATTAATGTAAGAAATAGAATATAGGACTTGGTTATTGGATATGTAGAATAAGGGGGAGGCAGGAGACGTGGGCCACCTGTTTGCTGATGCAGGCTGCTGTCTGGTTAGTGGTCCCCTTAACTAACATAGGGCACTCTGCAAGAGCAGAGGCGTGTGAAACAGATTCCACTTGGATATACTAATTTGAAGTGCTTATGAGACTTCTGAGTGGAGATATCTAGGACATAGTTGGATGTATTGATCTAGAGAGCAGGAAACTCTTTAAGGTTGACAGCTTCATTTTTATTTTACATATTTGATTTTCAACATACCTCAAGCACATACAATTAATAAGTATCAGAAATAGGACTTAAACCCTGTTTTTCAAGCCTGAGGATTATACCTTCCATTTTCCTCCTCATTGCTATGATGCTTTTTATTTTATAAAGAAATATTAATTTTACTTATCTTTTTAAATTATTCATTTTTAATAATGCTTGTAATAAAATTATAAATTTTAAACTATAATCTTCAGTTATACTCACAAGTTCTTGATTTAAGGACAATAATAACTCACTGGTAGTCTTACATTCCAGTATAATCCTTTTACTGGAGTCCTTTATGAGGACAAAAGAGAGAAAACACCCAAAGAGTTTTTAGAAGGAAAAGCCCCAGAGAAACAAGCAAGGACCCACAGAAACTGGAGGAGCAGAGAAAGCCAGTGAAGCCAGAAGCTGAAAGCAACGGAACTCAGAGAGAAGGACCAGCAGATGCTGGCCATGTGCCTTCCCATGTGATAGACATGTCCCAGATGCCACAGCCTTTTTTCAGAGAAGGTATGTATCTTCCTCTTGATGCCTGAATTGGGACATCTTCATGGCCTTAGAATTGTAAAATTGTAGGCTAACAACCCCAAGAGCAACTAAAGAGTGACATTTTTGAGGAACTGCAGCCTAGAAAGGAACATCCTGGCAGAAAGTCATTTTCAAACTATAGCTCTGGAGCAGATGCCAACCACGTGCCTTCCGAGCTAACAGAGGTTTTCCGGACTCCATTGGCCATCCTCCAGTGAAGATACCCAATTGTTGATGACTTATCTTGGACACTTTATGGCCTTAAAACTGTAACTGTGTAATCAAATAAACTCCCTTTATAAAAGCTGATCCATTTCTAGTGTTTTGCATTTTGGCAGTATTAGCAAACCAGAACAGTGGCCATAGCTTTTAAGTATTTAGAGTTGAAGAGCTCACATTCATGACATCCATTGGTTGCCAGACAAAAGCACTATATCACAGTTTCATTTTTCTGTCTTTTTTTTTTTTTTTTTTTTTTTGCTTGCTCCATTCAAGAGAGATGGGTTTCTGAGCTTGGGTTTCAGAAAAGAAGGCAAAGATTTAAAATCTGCCCTTGTGGCCTCTCCCTAATAATTTCCATGTCAGAAATCAATGTCTTATATTAGTTCTATTATATCTTTCTTTTGATCTTCTAGTCAACAAAAGTAAGCATTTCTGGATTGAATGGGGTGAGGCACAGATGTTAAAACACTTTCTTCCTTCCAGGAAACGACTTTGGAATTATAGTCCTTTGCACATAATAGGGAATCAATACCTCCCTGGCAAGGGAATTCATAGGTAATAGCTGGGAAGCCAAGAGGTGAGAGAAAAGCAGCAGAGAAGAGGATCCACTTCCTCAGAATTGTGCCTCAAATTTCCTTGGGCTCTTGCTGGTGACTAAATTAGGGCAAAAACATCATTCTGACTCCAGGCTAAAAGCCCATTTTACCATATCTATGTTCCTGTCTCCTAAAGAAAAGCAAGAGTTGGGCATGACCTAATATAAAAAGTAAAAAATGTGAACTGGGCCAGGAGGTGAGATGTTAAGAATTTACGTATTTATACGTCATGGCTTTACTTATTCATAACATGGAAAGCTATAGAGCAGTTAATAGGAATGAACTGGATCTATAAGTGTCAACATAAATAGATCCCACAAATATAAAGTTGAGGGGAGAAAATGATAGGGATGATATTCACATGCATTTTAAAAATATACCAAACTAGTCTACATGCTATTATTCATATGTGCATATTTAGTGAAAGTATAGTGAATGGGCAGGTAGGATGCATGCCAATTTCAATAAATTTGATTATGAGGAGTCATGGAAGGAATGGGATAGGTGGGACTTCTATGCTTTCTGCAGTGCTTTAGTTCTTTAGAAAATTCCGAGCCAAATATTGCAAAATGTTATTTGTTAAATCATGGGTAGTGGGAAAATGGACATTTGTTCTAGTATTTTCTGGAATTTTCTTCATTTAAGACTCTTTTCCAATTTAACAGTTAAAAAATATTTTAAAAATTATAGCCAGAGGAAGGAAAAGATGGCAGCATACAGAGGAGGGAAAGTTACTTAGTCCCCCCAGAGCAACTAATAAAAAACCAGGAACAACTAGTAAAAGATCTGGAATAACTGCTGGGAGATGACCGTTACTGTCCACACATCATGCAACAATCTGGAATGGGAGAAATGCCCAAGATCGCAGCATAAAATCTGTAAGCAAAAACTGTGGACCTGAGCCAGGAGGCCCCTCCCTCATGGCAGCCTGAACTGCAAAGCCTTGTGGTGCTAGAGAGCAGCACTCTCTGAACGAGCAAATACACTTCAGCCCAGTTGCAACTGAGGTTTTAACATTAACCACTCAATACAAATTATGAACCCCCAACAAGCAGACAGAGGCTTTTGGTGACAACTGATCTTGGAGAGTCAGGGGACATATCTGTCTCGGGATGGGGAGCCCAAAGGATCAAGTGCTATCTCTGGCTGACGGGTGAATCTGGGGATCATAGACTGACCCTGAAAGGGGGCTTTCTGTCCCTTTCTCTGTTTCTCAATCCGGGCTGCTCAGTGGAGAAAGCCTCAACCATTTTCAGCTCGGAGTGCTCTGCAGTAGAGAAAGCCTCAGCCATTTTAAACTCGCAGAACACTGACCCAGACAAGGGTGAAGATAGGAGAGTCAGAGAAACAAAGAATCTATTTATATGCAAATGACCTCTCTCTAGGGGGCATATCTTCCCAAGAGGAAAGAGGTGGGGCCCAGCTCTACTACTGGCCTTCCATTCAGAACCAGACCCCATAGCCTGGTGGAAAACAGCCATGGGCCACACCTCCTTATACCAGTCTGGAGTGACAGGCTGACAGGTGCCACCTGCTGGGCAGAAAAGCACTGGATGTGTTAATCCTCTAAGACACACCATCAGGGAAACTGGATTCTGAATATTTCTTCCTTCTGGGACCTGAACTTGTTCTCCTCTGGGAAAACCTGACTGGGGTGGCCAAGGATGCCAGATGCCTAGATAACAGAAAACTACAAGCTACTCTAAGAAAAACAAAGTTATGGCCCAGTCAAAGGAACAAACTTACACTTCAACTGAGATATAAGAATTTAAACAACTAATGCTAAATCAATTAAAAAAGTTTAGGGAAGACATGGCAAAAGAGATAAATGTTATAAAGAAAACACTGGGTATACATAAGGCAGAAATTGAAAGTTTGAAAACACTGGCAGAATCTATGGAAATGAAAGGCACAACACAAGAGATGAAAGACACAATGGAAACATACAATAGCAGATCTCAAGAGGCAGAAGAAAACACTCAGGAACTGGAGAACAAGACACGTGAAAGCCTATACACAAAAGAACAGATAGAGAAAAGAATGGAAAAATATGCTCAACATCTCTGGGAACTTAAGGACAAAAAGAAAAACAGGAATGTACACATCACTGGTGTCCCAGAAGGAGAAGAGAAGGGAAAAGGGGCAGAAGCAATAATAGAGGAAATAATCAATGAAAATTTCCCATCTCTTATAAAAGATATAAAATTACAGATGCAAGAAGCGCAGTGTACTCCAAACAGAATAGATCTGAATAGACCTACGCCAAGACACTTAATAATCAGATTATCAAATGTCAAAGACAGAGAAAGAATCTTGAAAGCAGCAAGAGAAAAGCGATCCATCACATACAAAGGAAGCTTGATAAGACTATGTGTGGATTTCTCAGCAGAAACCATGGAGGCAAGAAGGAAGTGGTATGATATATTTAAGATACTGAAAGAGAAAAACTGCCAACCAAGAATCCTATATCTGGCAAAACTTTCCTTCAAATATGAGAGAGAGCTTAAAATATTCTCTGACAAACAGACAATAAGAGAGTTTGTGAGCAAGTTACCTGCTCTATAGGAAATACTAAAGGGAGCACTACAGACTGATAGGAAAAGACAGGAGTGAGAGGTTTGGAATACAACTTTGGGTGATGGTAGCACAACAATGTAAGTACACTGAACAAAGATAACTATGAATATGGTTGAAAGAGGAAGGTTAGGAGCATGTGGGACACCAGAAGAAAAGAAGAAAGATAAAGACTGGGACTGTATAATTCAGTGAAACCTAAAGTGTTCAACAATTGTGATAAAATGTACAAATATCTTTTTTCATGAGGGAGAACAAACGAATGTCAACCTTGCAAGGTGTTAAAAATAGGGAGGTATTGGGGGAAAATACAATCAATGTAAACTAGAGACTGTAATTAACAGCTTCATTGTATTATGCTTCCTTTAATGTAACAAAGGCAATATACCAAGGTAAATGCAGGTAAGAGGGGAGCATAGGGGAGGGGTGTGAGACTGTTGGCATTGGTGATGGTTGTCTGACTCTTGATTCTACTTTGATTTAAGGTTATCTTTCCTTTTGCTGCTTCCTAGCTGTCACGTTGGTTTTTTTTCCTTTCTTTTTTCTTTTTCTTTTGCCTCTCTACCTTCTTTGACTCTTCCTCCTGCTTTGTGGAAGAAATGTAGGGTGGTGAACACATAAATATGTGACTATGCAGGGAACCATTGATTATTTACTTAGGATGGAATGTATGGTGTGTGAACAAAACCATCTTAAAAAAAAACTGGGTTGATGATGAAAGCTTCAGGGCAATATACTGAGTGAAATAAGCCAGATACATAAGGACAAATATTGCAGGGTTTCACTGATAGGAACTAATTATAATATGTAAACTCGTAGACATGAACTATAAGTTACCAAGATATAGAAAGAGACTAAAGAATGGGGAGCAGTTGCTTATTATGAGCAGAATGTTCAACTAGGTTGAACTTAAATGTTTGGAAATGAACAGAGGTGATGGTAGCATGTTGTGAGAAAAACTAACAATGCTGATTGGTGTGTGAATGTGGTGAAAAGGGGAAGCTCAGAGTCATTTTTGTCACCAGAAGGAAAGTTGTAGATTAAAAGATGGGAATGTATAAGACAGTGAACCTTGTGGTGGGCAATGTCCAAGATTAACTGTACAAATATTAGAAATCTCTTTCGTGAACCAGAACAAACATATGACACTACAACTAGAAGTTAATAATAGAGAGGCATATAGGAAAAAACATATACCTATTGCAAACTATATACTACAGTTAGTAGTATTTCAATGTTCTTTCATAAACAGTAACAAATGTACTATACCAATATACAAGTCAACAATGGAGGGGGGTGGTTAGGGATATGGGAGGATTTGAGTTATCTTTTCTTTCTTTCTTTTTTTTCAGTCTTTATTTCTTTTCTGGAGTAATGACAATGTTCTAAAAATTGAACAAAAATTAATTGTGGTGATGGATGCACAGCTGTATGAGGTACCAAGGGCAATTGATTGTACATTTTGGATCTTTGGATAATTGCATAGTAAGTGAACAATCACAATTAAAAAATTATAACCAAAAATTAGAAGGAAAAATAAAGGATGTTATTTTATAAGTGAGGTCTACCCTGCACCCTTTTTAAAATTACGACCCACCTCATTACCCCTTAAGCTCTGATCCCCTTACCTTGCCTGACTTCTTATTTTTCCAGCACACTTACCATTTCCTACCATAATATATGATCTTTTTATTATTTATTGTTTATCTTCCATGACTAAAATGTAAGCTCCACGAGGACAAGGATGTTTGTAGGTTTTGCTCCCCAATGTATCCCAAATGCCTAGAACAGTGCCTAGGACCAAATAGGTACACCATAAATACTTGATCCATGAATGAACAGGTGTGAAAGCCTGGCAGCTTGTGCTCCAATCCTGGGGCTATCATGTACCATCTGGGGGACCCTGGGCAAGTTCCTCAAAGTCTATAAGCCTTAGTTTCCTTATCTGTAAAATAGAAATTGCAATAGTATCTGTTTCACAGAGTTGGTGTAATTACATATAAAACACTTTTGAACAGAGCCTGGCACATTGCTAATCCTCAATCTGCAGTAGTTACTATCATTTTTATTATTATGACAAGTTTTATTTATGGTAGTGACCCTCCCATGATTCCTGGGATTTAATGATCTTGAACATGCACGAGGTCGGGAGACAAGTCTGGGTATCAGGGTACAAGGAGATTAGCAGTGACTGAATATGAGAAAAGGACTATTCTAGGTATCACTTATTCTGTCTCATTAGTAGACTATTTGAGTATGTGAATGCTCAGTCCTCCAGGCTAGCTGTCTTATTTTTGAAGAAAGATGCTTTGTTTGGCTTTTTGACTTTATATGTTAAAGCACTGAGCATGCTAGAATTTATACTTTTGAATCTATTTTCTTCCATCAGCAACTTTTTGTAAAAAAGGAATTCTCAAATTATTATGGTAGTGGGACACATACATGCTTTATTAAATTTTATATTTAACTCCAAATTTATCTATCACCAAAGTTGACTAATTTCCTTTACTTTCTGCTCACTTTTATGAGAAACATTAAGAAAAGTAAGGTGTACATACTAACTATTTAGATTCAGAAAGGTGAGGAGGAAAAGGTGAAAATTATTCAGATGGATCCTTTAGGCTGAGAAATAAATACCCTTTTTCTGTTGCTTGGTCTCATTTCTTTGCTGATTCATAGAAGCTCCTTAAACATGACTACCTCTTGATTTCTTTTCTTTGTTCTGGCTAATACCAAGGGTTCTGTATTTGTTCTCATGATATTACCCCTAATTGTGAAACCTACCATCCTTACAAAAGTATATACATATGTAGAGAATATACATATGTTTCTATCTATGTAATAAATACATATATTACATGTAATATTAAAATAATACTGATTACCCATTGTATCAGACATCTACTACTGTGTAACAAATTATCCCAAGACTTGGTGGCTTGAAAGAGCAAACATATTATCTCACAGTTGACATGGTTTAGCTGGTGCTTCTGCCTCACAGTTGCTCACAAGGTTGGAGTCCCACTACTGCTTGAGATTGTGATCTCATCTGAAGGATCAACTTGGGGGAGAATTAGCTTCCATGTCCACTTCTGTGGCTGTTGCAGCATTGAGCTCCTCGCTGGCGGTTGGCTGGAGGCGTCCTTCAGCTCCTTGCCACCTGGGCCACCTAGGACAGCTCACAACATGGCAGCTGGCCTTCCTCAGAGTGAGAGACAGAGAGAGAGAGCACACCCAGAATGAAGCCAATGTCTAGTTGTACCCTAATATTGGTTCTAACACCCCATCACCTCTATTAAATTATATTCCCTAGAAGCTGGTCACTAATTCCAGCCCATGCTCAAGGGGAGAGGATTACACAAGGGCTTGAATACCAGGGCCACTTCTGACCTCCAACTACAATGCAATTCTGACTCTCAGTACCAAGAATGAGGTCAGACTCCACAGGAAAATGATTGCCTTCACTGTAACCAGGTGCAAGTTCAAGGACTCCCAGGTCCAAACTCACTTCTGATTAACTGGCTACAAATCTGGGGCTCCCACCATAACTTCAGGTTAAATCATTTGTTAAGACAACTCACAGGGCTCAGGAAAGTGCGATATTTTGATTAGGTTTATTATAGCAAAAAAATTGGAAGAAGCCCAAAGAAGGGATGCATAGTGTGAGGTCTGGGAAGGTCTCAGAGTCAGTATGTCCTCTCCATGTGGTGTTAGAACAACTTACCCTCCCCATCACATTGATGTGTATTATCAATCGTGGAAGCTTCCCTAACTTAGTGTGTCCAGAGTTTTTATTGGGCTCTCATCAGAAGGCATGACTGATGAAATCAATGCCCACATGGTTGAACTCCTCAATCTCCAGCCCTCCTTGAGTCCCTGGAGATCCAGCTGATATGAAGTGGCTCAAAGCCCCAATGCTCTAATCACTTGGTTGGTATTTTTAGCATGGCCAGGCCCCTACAAAGAGTCAAAGTGTCACCTGGAGCCCACTAGGAATAACAAAAGACACCCCTGTCTAGGGGAGTTCCAAAGATGTAAAGATTACCTCCCAGGAACCAAGGGCTAAAACCAAGCATGTCCTTTATTGGACTATAGCTGCCTTAAAGGCTGCCTACCACACCCACATAACCATTTTTAGTATTGTGTGACCAAATGGGGCCCAGTTCTCATCCTACCTGTCTCATGTAACTCCCCTATGGGCTGCCATAACACTCGGCCTCATTAGCCTTATATTCTATGTCTACTCTGACTCCATCTTTGGTCATTTTCTTCTTTCAACTCCTGATTTTCCATCCCTATACTCACTCTTCAAGTGTGACATCTGTCACAATTGAGCATCTCAGTCCAGCTCTCTCACCTGTGTTCTGTGAAATCACTTATTCATTCCACCAAACTAATCTCTCCCTTTTCTGAATTCCCATAGCATATAGATGCAGTACCATTCTATTTAACATTTATGTTTTCTCTTTACTAATCTTGTCTCCCAAAAGATAAAGTCTTCCCAAATGGGCAATCATATTTCTAACTATTTGCTTCTATCTTGGGTGCTCAGTGAGAGTCCTTCCAATTCTAACATTCTATATCCATATCTCCTACTGAACTGTGTGGTGTTGATGACTTTATTGAATATCTATCATATGTTCATGTAATGGAAAGTAACATTTATTTAATTAATATTTATTGAGTACCTAGTATGTACCAGCACCATGCTACATACTTTGGGATATAGCAATGGAGACATTGCCTTACATTTAGGAGCTTAAGATCTAATGGGGCACACAGAAGCTAAATCAATAATCATAAATAGTTATTTATAATTGCAAAAGTGCCATGAAGGACAAGTGTAGGATGCTATGAAACCAGATAACTAGGGGCATTTTACCCAGTGTGGGAGATTATATAAAATTAAACCTTACCAATGAAGTAGGAGTTAGGCAAGCAAAAAGAAGTGTCAAGGATGAACAAATCAGAGGCAAAATCAAATTCTAACAAGCTTCCTATCTCTCTCTTTGGCTACTGAAGGAAGGAGTATTTTTTAAAGCATGACTATCTTGACTATCTTCTCTGCTTGTCTCATGGTCTTGCTTTTCCTCTTACAGCATTTCATCATGGTCGTAACAGCCATCATGTCAACCTACTTTCATTAAAAAAATTTTTTTAGAGAGAGCAAGAAGATGGCAGCATAGAGAGGAGTGGAAGCTAGTTCCCTTAGAACAACTAGTAAACAACCAGGAACAATTAGTAAATAATCTGGAATAACTGTGGGGGGAAAAACATGACTGTTCACTCATCATACACCAACCTGGATTGGAAGGAATGCCCGAGATCGCAGCATAAAATCTGTAAGTAAATCTGCGCACCCAAGCCTGGAGCCCCTCCCCACATAGCCCAAACTGCAAAGCCTCATGGTGCTAGAGAGCAGCACTCTCTGAGCAAGTGAGTATGGGTTCAGCTGAGCTCCAACCAGGGTTTTAGTTAACAAACGTGGACTGCTCAATAGAAGCTATGAATCCCCAAAAGCAGACAGAGACTTTTGGTGATGACTGACCTTGGATAGCCGGAGGGAAAGCCCAGGGGATCCAGTGCTATCTCTGATCAATGGGTGAAACTGAGGGGGCCGCAGACCAGCCCTGAAAGGGGGCTCTCTGTCCCTTTTTCACCTCAGTGGAGAAAGCCTCAATCGTTTTCAGTTCCCAGTGCTCTGACCCAGACAAAGGTGGAGATAACACAGGCAGAGAGACTATTCAAATGCTAATGACCGCTCCCTAGGGGGTGTATCTTCTGTAAGAGGAAGAAGGTGGTGCCAAGCTCTACTAGCCACCTTCCATTCAGAACCAGACCCCAGAGCTGTGGGGAAAACAGCCACAGACCACACCTCCTTATAATAGTCTGGAGTGACAGGCTGAAAGGCACCACTGGCAGGGCAGAAAAGCACAGTGGCTTGAGGCCTCAAAGGATATATCAATCTTTTAAGACACACCCACAGGAAGACCTGATACTATTGCCTCCTTCTGAAACCTGAGCCCATTCTGGTCTGGGAAAACCTGACTGGGGTAACCAAGGAAACCAGGTGCCTAGACAACAGAAAACTACAACCTACACTAAGAAAATTGAAGTTATGGCCCAGTCAAAGGAAGAAACTTACACTTCAACTGAGATATAAGAATTTAAACAACTAATGCTAAATCAATTTAAAAATTTTAGGGAAGATATAACAAAAGAGATGAAGCGTATAATGAAAACACTGGGTGTACATAAGGTAGAAATCGAAAGTTCGAAAAGACAACTGGCAGAATCTATTGAAATGAAAGGCACAACACAAGAGATGAAAGACACAATGGAGACATACAACAGCAGATCTCAAGAGGCAGAAGAAAACACTCAGGAACTGGAGAAAAAGACAACTGAAAGCCTACACACAAAAGAACAGATAGAGAAAAGAATGGAAAAATATGAGCAATGTCTCTGGGAATTGAATAACAACATGAAACACAGGAACGTACATGTCATGGGTGTCCCAGGAGAAGAGAAGGGAAAAGGGGCAGAAGTAATAATAGAGGAAATAATCAATGAAAATTTCCCATCTCTCATGAAAGACATAAAATTACAGATCTAGGAACCACAGCGCACTCCAAACAGAATAGATCTGAATAGGCCTATGCCAAGACACTTAATAATCAGATTATCAAACATCAAAGATAAAGAGAGAATCCTGAAGCAGCAAGAGAAAAGCAATACATCACATACAAAGGAGGCTTGATAAGACTATGTGTGGATTTCTCAATAGAAACTATGGAGGCAAGAAGGCAGTGGCATGATGTATTTCAGATGCTGAAAGAGAAAACTGCCAACCAAGAATTCTATGTCTGGCAAAACTCTCCTTCAAAAATGAGGGAGAGTTTAAAACATTCTCTGACAAAAAGACAATGAGAGAGTTTGTGAACAAGATACCTGCTCTACAGGAAATACTAAAGGGAGCACTACAGACAGAAAGGAAAAGACAGGAGTGAAAGGCTTGGAACACAATTTTGGGTGATAGTAGCACAGCAATGTAAGTACACTGAACAAAGATGACCATGAGTATGGTTGAAAGAGGAAGGTTAGGGGCATGTGGGACACCAGAAGGAAAGAGGAAAGATAAGGACTAGACTGTATAACTCAGTGAAACCTAGGGTGCTCAAGGATTGTGATAAAAGGTACAAATATGTTTTTACATGAGGTAGAACAAATGAATGCCAGCATTGCAAGGTGTTAAAATGGGGTGGGATTGGGAGAAAAATACAATCAATGCAAACTAGACTATAGTTAACAGAAACACTGTATTATGCTTCCTTTTATATAACAAAGTCAATATACCAAAGCTAAATGCATTTGGGGGAGACACAGGAGAAGGGTATGGGACTCTTGACATTGGTGATGTTCATTCTACTTTAGTTTAATGCTATCTTTCCTTTTGTTGCTTCCTAGCTGTCATGTTTTGTTTTGTTGTTTCTCTCACTTTTTTCTTTTTCTTTTTTCTCTCAAACTTCTTTGACTCTTCCTCCTTCTTTGTGGAAGAAATGGAGATGTCCATATTTAGATAGTGGCAATGGTGGTGAATACATAAATACGTGTCTATACAGGGAACCATCGATTGTTTACTCAGGATGGAATGTATGGTATATGAACAAAACCATCTTAAAAAAATGGTTGAATAAGAAACTTTGAGGACACTATATTGAGTGAATTAAGACAGACACATAAGGACAAACATTGCAGGGTTTCACTGATATTAACTAATTTATTAATAATACAGAAACTCACAGACATGATATATAAGTTACCAGGATATAGAACAAGGCTCAAGAATAGGGAGCAGTTGCTTATTATGAGCAGGATATTCAACTAGGGTGAACTTAAACATTTGGAAATGGACAGAGGTGATGATAGCACATTGTGAGAATAACTAACAGTACTGAATGCTGTGTGAAATGTGGTGGAAAAGGTAAGCTCAGAGTCATGTATGTCACCAGAAGGAAAGTTGGAGGTTAAAAGATATAAAACAGTGAATCTTGTGTTGGACAATGTCTGTGACTAAGTGTACAAATATTAGAAATCTCTCTCATGAACTAGAACAAATGTATGACACTATAACTAGAAGTTAATAATGGTGGGGCACATAGGAAAAAATATACCTATTGCAAACTACAGTTAATATACTAACATTCTTTAATCAACAGTAACAAATGTACTATACCAAAACTATGAATCAATAATGGGGTGGGGGTGGGAGTGGTTAGGGGTATGGGAGGATTTGAGTTTCCTTTTCTTATCTTTATTTCTTTTCTGGAGTAATGAAAATGTTCTAAAAATTGAACAAAAATTAATTGTGGTGATGGATACACAGCTGTATGATGGTATCATGGGCAATTGATTGTACACTTTGGATTTTTGGATAGTTGTACGGCATGTGAACAACCTCAATTTAAAAAAAATGGATAGGACAGGAATGGGTACAAAAGTGTTATACATATCTTTATGCTGATTTCAGCCATTTCAAAAAAAAAAAATCTAAGAAAGATACTCATGATTCAAGTCTAAAAAAAAATTATTGTAAAGATGGCTTCTTTGGAAATATATTCAGGATATGTAACCTTTACCCCATACTCTTCCTTGTTTTGCTTCTGGGCAGCAACTGAACAGATGGTGATACTATTGAATGAGTTGAGGAACAGCAGAAGACAAAAGCAAAGATCATGAGTTTGTGCCTGAACATTTGAACTATGCATGTGAGATCTAAGTTGATCTGTCAATCAGGCAATTGGACACACTTGTCTGGTGTTCTGATTAAATGTAGGGGCCAGAAAAGTAAACGTATTCTTATCAAGTATAGATGTTATTGAGCTCCTCAGTCTGGATGTGTAATCCTGAGGAATTTATAAGTCTAAATGTTGGGTGAGAAGGAATTGCCAGCAAAGGAGACTGAGAAGAAATAGCTAGAGAATTTCAAGGAAATGGATTTTGGAGACAGAAATCCTAGCTTCGCCATTTCTTAGCTACATGCCCTTGGGTCATTTCTGGGTTTCCATCTGTAAAATGGAAATAATTATGCTGATCTTAGAGAAAATTAGAATAGGATTGTGTTAAGTAATTTTTAATCTAGACTAGCCTCCTCTTTTTGGTTTTGTCACTTACTAGGTAGGAGCTTGGACAGGTTACCTAACTTCTCTACACCTCATTTTTCTCATCTGTAAAATGGGGTCAATAATAATACCTACCACATAGGATCAGTGTGAGGATTACATAATTAATCACTTAAAAGGTTTACAATACTTATCACCTAGTAAATAATTAGCTGTTATCATTAGTCTGCTTTAAGTAGAGAATAGATGTATAGAATGTGGCACATAGTAGCCCTCAAAAGATGTTAGCTATTGATTAGCCTATCATTGTCATTAAACTGATATTGAATGTTGAGCGTTTTAGATGAGTCTTTTATTAAATAGGGAAAAGGGGGGTAAAACACAACAAAATGATTATTTCTACAGCTTCTGCAATGGTTTGCTGAAGCTGCCATTATGCCAAATACCAGAAATGGATTGGCTTTTTTTTTTTGTACTTTATTTATCAAAAAATTAAAAAAAGAAAACAAAAGCAAAACAATTCAAACAAAACAAAACAAAGGAATAAGAAAAAGAAATAACCTAAAATAGTTTCTTCCAACATGTTCCTACCATACCCCAAGAATATTAACAAACCAAAGTCATTCCTGAGCATTCCCATAGGATTGGCTTTCAGAGAGGGGATTTATTAGGTTACAAATTTACAGTCATAAGGCCATAGAAGTGTCCAAACTAAGGCATCATCAAGAGGATACCTTCACTGAAAAAAGGTCAATGGTGTCCGGAACACCTCTGTCAGCTGGGAAAGCATGTGGCTGGTGTCTGCTGGTCCTTTGCTCCCTGGTTGCATTTCAAAATGGCTTTCTCCAAAATGTTTCTGGGCATCTGTTCTCTTAGCTTCTCTTAGCTCTCTGCTTGGTTTTCCTGGGGCATTTCTCTCTAAGCATCTGGGAGTCCTCTCTTAGCTTCTCTGGGGGCAAATTCTGGGCTAGCATCTCCAAACGTCCTTCTGTCTGCATCTCTAAGCATCTCCAAGCATCAGCGGCAGCATCTGTCTTGGCTCTTGAGCTCTCATACAGACTCCGGTGAACAAATCAAGACCCACTCGGAATGGACAGAGCCACACCTCCACGGAAATAATCTAATCAAAAGGTCTTGCCCACAGTTGGGTGAGTCACATCTCCATGGAAATACTCAATCAAAAGTTTACACCCTGATCAAAAGACAAATAAGTCTGCCCCAACAAGACTGCATTAAAGAATATGACTTTTCTGGAGCACATAATATATCTAAACCAGCATAGCTTCCATGGAGAAGTATAGCACATACATTATTGTTTAAACAAATGTCTACAGTGTAGCACCTTTCAGAAGAAATGTAAGCAAAATGACATCTATTTCTTTGCCTGGCTCTTAGCAATTGGCATAGAAGTGAAATGATTCCAGAAGACTCTTGGTAATAAATTTTTTTCTAGCTATGTTTCTCAATGTGACAGCATCACCTCGGATTATGAAGACAACCACTTTCATTTGGATTCTCAAACACTTGGAAGCTGTGATAAGTGTTGCCAAAATTAAATAAAAATCATAAAGTTAGGAATCATAGTCTGATGTTCTCACCTTTAAAATGAGGCATCTGACTCACAGAGAGGTTAAAATTGGCTTCCCCTAGTTTCACAGGGCGGCTCACTGAGTAGCAAGGATTTAAGACTAGTACCCAGGTCTGGGATTCCCACCTCAGTTTTCTTTCCTCTGTACTATCAGAGGTAAAGATTTAGCCACACACTGGTCTGGCCCAGGCAGACGGTCTTGTTTTGTTATATATATTTGTCAGGCTTGTTGGAACTAGGTTATTGTTTTAGTTTGCTAAAGCTGCCAAAATGCAATATACTAGAAATGGGTTGGCTTTTTCAATGGGTTTTTTTTTTTTTATCATCATTTTATTGAGATATATTCACATACCACGCAGTCATACAAAACAAATTGTACTTTCGATTGTTTACAGTACCATTACATAGTTGTACATTCATCACCTAAATCAATCCCTGACACCTTCATTAGCACACACACAAAAATAACAAGAATAATAATTAGAGTGAAAAAGAGCAATTGAAGTAAAAAAGAACACTGGGTACCTTTGTCTGTTTGTTTCCTTCCCCTACTTTTCTACACATCCATCCATAAACTAGACAAAGTGGAGTTTGGTCCTTATGGCTTTCCCAATCCCATTGTCACCCCTCCTAAGCTACATTTTTATACAACTGTCTTCGAGATTCATGGGTTCTGGGTTGTAGTTTGATAGTTTCAGGTATCCACCACCAGCTACCCCAATTCTTTAGAACCTAAAAAGGGTTGTCTAAAGTGTGCGTAAGAGTGCCCACCAGAGTGATGTCTCGGCTCGTTTTGGAATCTCTCTGCCACTGAAGCTTATTTCATTTCCTTTCACATCCCCCTTTTGGTCAAGAAGATGTTCTCCGTCCCACGATGCCGGGTCTACATTCCTCCCCGGGAGTCATATTCCATGTTGCCAGGGAGATTCACTCCCCTGGGTGTCTGATCCCACGTAGGGGGGAGGGCAGTGATGTCACCTTTCAAGTTGGCTTAGCCAGAGAGAGAGGGCCACATCTGAGCAACAAAGAGGCATTCAGGAGGAGACTCTTAGGCACAAATATAGGGAGGCCTAGCCTCTCCTTTGCAGCAACCGTCTTCCCAAGGGTAAAACTTATGGTAGAGGGCTCAACCCATCAAACCACCAGTCCCCTATGTCTGTGGTCATGTTAGCAACCATGGAGGTGGGGTAGGCGAATACCCCTGCATTCTCCACAGGCTCCTCAAGGGGGCACTACATCTTTTTTTTTTTTTCCTTGTTTTTCTTTTTCTTTTTTTTTTTTTTAACTTTCCCTTCTTTTTTTTTTTTTTTTTTTTATCATCATTTTATTGAGATATATTCACATACCACGCAGTCATACAAAACAAATTGTACTTTCGATTGTTTACAGTACCATTACATAGTTGTACATTCATCACCTAAATCAATCCCTGACACCTTCATTAGCACACACACAAAAATAACAAGAATAATAATTAGAGTGAAAAAGAGCAATTGAAGTAAAAAAGAACACTGGGTACCTTTGTCTGTTTGTTTGCTTCCCCTACTTTTCTACACATCCATCCATAAACTAGACAAAGTGGAGTTTGGTCCTTATGGCATTCCCAATCCCACTGTCACCCCTCATAAGCTACATTTTTATACAACTGTCTTCGAGATTCATGGGTTCTGGGTTGTAGTTTAATAGTTTCAGGTATCCACCACCAGCTACCCCAATTCTTTAGAACCTAAAAAAGGTTGTCTAAAGTGTGCGTAAGAGTGCCCACCAGAGTGATCTCTCGGCTCGTTTTGGAATCTCTCTGCCACTGAAGCTTATTTCATTTCCTTTCACACCCCCCTTTTGGTCAAGAAGATGTTCTCCATCCCACGATGCCGGGTCTACATTCCTCCCCGGGAGTCATATTCCACGTTGCCAGGGAGATTCACTTCCCTGGGTGTCTGATCCCACGTAGGGGGGAGGGCAGTGATTTCACCTTTCAAGTTGGCCCAGCCAGAGAGAGAGGGCCACATCTGAGCAACAAAGAGGCATTCAGGAGGAGACTCTTAGGCACAAATACAGGGAGGCCTAGCCTCTCCTTTGCAGCAACCGTCTTCCCAAGGGTAAAACTTATGGTAGAGGGCTCAACCCATCAAACCACCAGTCCCCTATGTCTGTGGTCATGTTAGCAACCATGAAGGTGGGGTAGGCAAATACCCCTGCATTCTCCACAGGCTCCTCAAGGGGGCACCACATCCTTTTTTTTTTTTTTTTCCCCTTGTTTGTCTTTTTTCTTTCTTTTTTTTTTTTTTTTACTTTCCCTTCTTTTAAATCAACTGTATGAAAAAAAAAGTTAAAAAGAAAACAAACATACAATAAAAGAACATTTCAAAGAGACCATAGCAAGGGAGTAAGAAAAAGACAACTAACCTAAGATAACTGCTTAACTTCCAACATGTTCCTACTTTACCCCAAGAAAGTTACATAATATAGCAACATTTCAGTGAACTTGTTCCTACTACATCCATCAGAAATTAACAGACCATAGTCATTTCTGGGCATCCCCAGAACGTTAAATAGCTTATCTGTTCTTCTTGGATTATTGTTCCCCCTTCCTTAATTGCTCTCTACTGCTAGTTCCCCTACATTCTACATTATAAACCATTTGTTTTACATTTTTCAAAGTTCACATTAGTGGTAGCATATAATATTTCTCTTTTTGTGCCTGGCTTATTTCGCTTAGCATTATGTCTTCAAGGTTCATCCATGTTGTCATATGTTTCACCAGATCGTTCCTTCTTACTGCCGCATAGTATTCCATCGTGTGTATATACCACATTTTATTTATCCACTCATCTGTTGAAGGACATTTGGGTTGTTTCCATCTCTTGGCAATTTTGAATAATGCTGCTACGAACATTGGCGTGCAGATATCTGTTCGTGTCACTGCTTTCCGATCTTCCGGGTATATACCGAGAAGTGCAATCGCTGGATCGAATGGTAGCTCTATATCTAGTTTTCTAAGGAACTGCCAGACTGACTTCCAGAGTGGCTGAACCATTATACAGTCCCACCAACAATGAATAAGAGTTCCAATTTCTCCACATCCCCTCCAGCATTTGTAGTTTCCTGTTTGTTTAATGGCAGCCATTCTAACCGGTGTTAGATGGTATCTCATTGTGGTCTTAATTTGCATCTCTCTAATAGCTAGTGAAGCTGAACATTTTTTCATGTGTTTCTTGGCCATTTGTATTTCCTCTTCAGAGAACTGTCTTTTCATATCTTTTGCCCATTTTATAATTGGGCTGTCTGTACTATTGTCATTGAGTTGTAGGATTTCTTTGTATATGCAAGATATCAGTCTTTTGTCAGATACATGGTTTCCAAAAATTTTTTCCCATTGACTTGGCTGCCTCTTTACCTTTTTGAGAAATTCCTTTGAGGTGCAGAAACTTCTAAGCTTGAGGAGTTCCCATTTATCTATTTTCTCTTTTGTTGCTTGTGCTTTGGGTGTAAAGTCTAGGAAGTGGCCGCCTAATACAAGGTCTTGAAGATGTTTTCCTACATTATCTTCTAGGAGTTTTATGGTACTTTCTTTTATATTGAGATCTTTGGTCCATTTTGAGTTAATTTTTGTGTAGGGGGTGAGGTAGGGGTCCTCTTTCATTCTTTTGGATATGGATATCCAACTCTCCCAGCCCCATTTGTTGAAAAGACCATTATGGCTCAGTTCAGTGACTTTGGGGGCCTTATCAAAGATCAGTCGGCCATAGATCTGAGGGTCTATCTCCGAATTCTCAATTCGATTCCATTGATCTATATGTCTGTCTTTGTGCCAGTACCATGCTGTTTTGGCAACTGTGGCTTTATAATAAGCTTCAAAGTCAGGGAGTGTAAGTCCTCCCACTTCGTTTTTTCTTTTTTAGAGTGTCTTTAGCAATTCGAGGCATCTTCCCTTTCCAAATAAATTTGATAACTAGCTTTTCCAAGTCTGCAAAGTAGGTTGTTGGAATTTTGATTGGGATTGCATTGAATCTGTAGATGAGTTTGGGTAGAATTGACATCTTAATGACATTTAGCCTTCCTATCCATGAACATGGAATATTTTTCCATCTTTTAAGGTCCCCTTCTATTTCTTTTAGTAGAGTTATGTAGTTTTCTTTGTATAGGTCTTTTACATCTTTGGTTAAGTTTATTCCTAGGTACTTGATTTTTTTAGTTGCTATTGAAAATGGTATCTTTTTTTTGAGTGTCTCTTCAGTTTGTTCATTTCTAGCATATAGAAACATTACTGACTTATGTGCATTAATCTTGTATCCCGCTACTTTGCTAAATTTGTTTATTAGCTCTAGTAGGTGTATCGTTGATTTCTCAGGGTTTTCTAGATATAAGATCATATCATCTGCAAACAATGACAGTTTTACTTCTTCTTTTCCAATTTGGATGCCTTTTATTTCTTTGTCTTGCTGGATTGCCCTGGCTAGCACTTCCAGCACAATGTTGAATAACAGTGGTGACAGCGGGCATCCTTGTCTTGTTCCTGATCTTAGAGGGAAGGCTTTCAGTCTCTCACCATTGAGTACTATGCTGGCTGTGGGTTTTTCATATATGCTGTTTATCATGTTGAGGAAGTTTCCTTCAATTCCTACCTTTTGAAGTGTTTTTATCAAAAAGGGATGTTGGATTTTGTCAAATGCTTTTTCAGCATCTATTGAGATGATCAATTGATTTTTCCCTTTCGAGTTTTTAATGTGTTGTAATACATTGATTGTTTTTCTTATGTTGAACCATCCTTGCATGCCTGGAATGAACCCCACTTGGTCATGGTGTATGATTTTTTTAATGTGTCTTTGGATTCGATTTGCAAGTATTTTGTTGAGGATTTTTGCATCTATATTCATTAGGGAGATTGGCCGGTAGTTTTCCTTTTTTGTAGCATCTTTGCCTGGTTTTGGTATTAGATTGATGTTAGCTTCATAAAATGAGTTAGGTAGTGTTCCATTTTCTTCAATGTTTTGAAAGAGTTTGACTAAGATTGGTGTCAGTTCTTTCTGGAAAGTTTGGTAGAATTCCCCTGTGAAGCCATCTAGCCCTGGGCATTTATTTGTGGGAAGATTTTTGATGACTGATTGGATCTCTTTGCTTGTGATGGGTTGGTTGAGGTCTATTTCTTCTCTGGTCAGTCTAGGTTGTTCATATGTTTCCAGGAAATTGTCCATTTCTTCTACATTATCCAGTTTGTTGCCATACAGTTGTTCATAGTATCCTCTTACAATTGTTTTAATTTCTTCAGGATGTGCAGTAATGTCACCTTTTTCATTCATTATTTTGTTTATATGGGTCTTCTCTCTTTTTGATTTTGTCAGTCTAGCTAGGGGCTTGTCAATCTTGTTGATCTTCTCAAAGAACCAACTTTTGGTGATATTTATCCTCTCTATTGTTTTTTTGTTTTCTATGTCATTTATTTCTGCTTTAATCCTTGTTATTTCTTTTCTTCTACTTGGTTTAGGATTGGTTTGCTGTTCATTTTCTAGCTTCTTCAGTTCATCCATTAGTTCTTTGATTTTGGCTCTTTCTTCCTTTTTAATATATGCATTTAGTGCTATAAATTTCCCCCTTAGCACTGCTTTTGCTGCATCCCATAGGTTTTGGTATGTTGTGTTCTCATTTTCATTCGTCTCTATATATTTAGCAATTTCTCTTGCTATTTCTTCTTTAACCCACTGATTGTTTAGGAGTGTGTTGTTTAACCTCCAGGTATTTGTGAATTTTCTAAGTCTCTGATGGTTATTGACTTCTAATTGTATTCCATTGTGGTCAGAGAATGTGCTTTGAATAATTTCAATCTTTTTAAATTTATTGAGGCTTGTTTTATGTCCCAGCATATGATCTATTCTGGAGAAAGTTCCGTGAGCACTAGAAAAGTATGTGTATCCTGGTGATTTGGGATGTAATGTCCTGTATATGTCTGTTAAATCTAATTCATTTATCAGATTGTTTAGGTTTTCAATTTCCTTATTGGTCTTCTGTCTGGTTGATCTATCTATAGGAGAGAGTGATGTGTTGAAGTCTCCCACAATTATTGTGGAAACATCAATTGCTTCCTTTAGTTTTGCCAGTGTTTCTCTCATGTATTTTGTGGCACCTTGATTGGGTGCATAGACATTTACGATTGTTATTTCTTCTTGTTGATTTGCCCCTTTTATTAGTATGTAGTGGCCTTCTTTGTCTCTCAAAACATCCCTGCATTTGAAGTCTATTTTATCTGAGATTAATATTGCTACACCTGCTTTCTTTTGGCTGTAGCTTGCATGAAATATTTTTTTCCATCCTTTCACTTTCAGTTTCTTTGTGTCCCTGTGTCTAAGATGAGTCTCTTGTATGCAACATATTGATGCTTCATTTTTTTTGATCCATTCTGTGAATCTATATCTTTTAATTGGGGAGTTTAATCCATTTACATTCAACGTTAAAACCGTGAAGGCATTTCTTGAATCGGCCATCTTATCCTTTGGTTTATGTTTGCCATATTTTTCCCTCTCTCTATTAATATCCTTTATTGTACCCATACCGAATCTCTTTAGTACTGAACCTTTCTCCAAGTCTCTCTGTCCTGTCTTTGTTTCTCTGTCTGTAGGGCTCCCTTTAGTATCTCCAGTAGGGCAGGTCTCTTGTTAGCAAATTCTCTCAGCATTTGTTTGTCTGTGAAAAATTTAAGCTCTCCCTCAAATTTGAAGGAGGGCTTTACTGGAAAAAGTATTCTTGGCTGGAAATTTTTCTCACTCAGAATTTTAAATATATCGTGCCACTGCCTTCTCGCCTCCATGGTGGCTGCTGAGTAGTCACTACTTAGTCTTATGCTGTTTCCTTTGTATGTGGTGAATTGCTTTTCTCTTGCTGCTTTCAGAACTTGCTCCTTCTCTTCTGTGTTTGACAGTGTGATCAGTATATGTCTTGGAGTGGGTTTATTTGGATTTATTTTATTTGGAGTTCGCTGAGCATTTATGATTTGTGTATTTATGTTGTTTTGAAGATTTGGGAAGTTTTCCCCAACAATTTCTTTGAATACTCTTCCTAGACCTTTACCCTTTTCTTCCCCTTCTGGGACACCAATGAGTCTTATATTTGGACGTTTCATATTATTTATCATATCCCTGAGGTCCATTTCGATTTTTTTCGATTTTTTTCCCCATTCTTTCTTTTATGCTTTCATTTTCCATTCTGTCATCTTCCAGGTCACTGATTCGTTGTTCAACTTCCTCTAGTCTTGTACTATGAGTGTCCAGAATCTTTTTAATTTGGTCAACAGTTTCTTTAATTTCCATAAGATCATCCATTTTTTTATTTAGTCTTGCAATGTCTTCTTTATGCTCTTCTAGAGTCTTCTTGATTTCCTTCATATCCCGTACTATGGTCTCATTGTTCATCTTTAGTTCTTGAGTACCTGCTCTAGGTGCTGTGTCTCTTCTGGTCTTTTGATTTGGGTGCTTGGGCTTGGGTTATCCATATCGTCTGGTTTTTTCATATGCTTTATAATTTTCTGTTGTTTTTGGCCTCGTGGCATTTGCTGAACTTGATAGTTTTCTTTTAGGGTTTGTAGACCTATTGAAGTCCTTATCTCTAATTTATCAGATCTACAGCTTCATGGAGTACACTTTCTCTAACTAACCAGCAGGTGGCGTCCACGAGCCACCTGTTCTCCACAAGCCAGTTCTCCCCTGCTTAGCCTTTTTGGTGAGTGGGGGAGTGAGTCTTGTGGGGCCCAATTGGTGTACCAAGCTTGCGTGTGTAGTTGGTGTTGCCTGCCCTGTATGTGGGGCGTGTTTCTGGGCAGTCGGGGAGGGGGGGTGGCCCTAACAATCAAATCTCCCTGATGATCCTAGAGTTTTAAAGCTGCTGCAATAGTCTAATCCTTCAGTTCAGTCCTGCCACAGTTTGTCTCTGCCACTGACCCACAAGTCTTTGGTATTGGCGTATGGCTCCTGAGACTTGCAAGTGGGCCCCTCTTCCAGGCCGTGCACCCCGGGTCCTCTGTTGAGGGATGACTGTGCTATGTCACAGGTGAGTGCCGTCCCCCCAGGGCAGTTCTGGGCTGCTGGGCTGTGTAGGGAGGCTCCCAGTCTGCTCAAATGATGGCTGAATGGGGCTTTGTTAATTCACACTGCTCCACCTTCCCAGCTGTGGGACAATCAGCTGAGGTTGCAGGGAAGGCTAATGTCCATGCCCAGTTTTGTGGTGTGTGCCTGTTATTTGAAGCACTTCCGTCACACTGGGTTGTCTGGGGCAGCTCTGGGCTATGGGGCTGGCGATGGGCAGGAGTGTTTCCTGTCCACCAGGATGGTGGCTGTGAGCGGACACCCCCCTTTTCTTGGGAAGTTGTGATGTTTAGTGAATTTTCTCAGCCACTGGATTATTGCCTTTTGTCTCAGAGCTCTCTTAGTTCTGCTCTTGACTTGATGTGCCCAAATTGCAATTCTTTGAAGCTTTCTGTATTGGGAGATTTTGCTGATCTCAGCAGTTCGACATTTTCATGAGTGTTGTATGAAGTATGCCCAAAGACAGATTGCTCTGTGGTGTCCAGTCCATGCAGTTCCTGGCTTTTTATCTACTTTCCTGGAGGAGTAACTAAAACTTACAGCTCACCAGTCTGCCGTCTTCTCAATGGGGTTTTATTAGGTTACAAATTTGCAGTTCTAAGACCATGAAAATGTCCAAACTAAGACTTCAAGAAGATACCTTCTCTGAGGAAAGGCTGCTGGCATCTGGGGTTCCTCTGTCACGTAGGAAGTTACATGGTGGTGTCTGCTGGTTTTTCTCTCCTGGTTCTGGTTTCAATGGCTGTCCTCAAATGTCTCTGGTGTCTGTCTCAGCTCTTTGGGCTTTTTCTATCTTTTATTCTCTTCACAAAGGACTCCAGCAAATGATTAAGACCCACCTTGAATGGGCTGGGTCACATCCCAATTGACATAGCCTAACCAAAAGGTCCCACCCACAATAGGTCTGCCCCCACAACAGATTAATAGACCATGGTCTTTTCTGGAGTACATAACAAATTCAAACCAGCACAGTTATAAAATCACATTCTTTCTTATTCTATACTCTGGGCAAAAGGGGATATCTGTATTATCATATGAGCGATACTCACTTGTATGAGTTGGGGAAAACATCCCATAATGAGAGGAATTATTATGTAGAGCGTAAACTTTGAAATCTGATAGTCCTGAGTTGAAATCTTTTTTAGTAGCTGTGCGTGACCCTGGGCGCATTGCTTAACTGTGCTAAGCCCTATTTTCCCCATCTGTAAAAACAGGGAAAATAGTACCTACCAAATAGAATCACTGAGTCGGTTATTGGCTGACAAACACTAATGTAGAGCTGTCTGTTTATTACACTTCATCCAAAGTATCAGTGCTAAAAACTGGATTTAGCTTTAATGGAAATCAAAAGAAGGGGCAAGGAATTGTGGAAATAGATGAGAACATCCAAATAAGAACAAAGACTCTTTCTTTAGAGCTTGCTATAGCAAAGGAGTCAGCTCCTATCTTCTGTGTTTGGCAGAGACTCAAAGCAGACAGGCAAGTGGGAAAGCTTTATAGTGCAAAGAAGGGAAGGCTCCAGGTGTGCTCTGATTGGGGGAGCTGGAAGTTGGCCAACTGGTAGCAGGACATCTTATGTGACTGGTCAGAGGAGCACATTTTCCTTTTTCCAGTTGGTCCTAAGTTGGAAGTAGGGACAAAAATTGGGGAAGCTGTCAGTTATTGATCAAGTCCTGGCTATTTTCGGTTGACTGTTACAAGGATTGTGGTTTGACTTACTGGGATGCTTGTTGTAGACAATGGCCGACTTCCTGGACTGATTATTGCAGGTAGTGGGTCAGAGTCTTCTGGTCTGGTCACTGCTGATAGTGGGTCAGAGTTTCCTGTGATTGTCTATATGTATATGCAGTCTCTTAGTCCCCCGTTTTGTTCATTTTCTCCCTTGCAAGATGTTGATCAACTCAGGAAAAGCAGAAGATCTAGATCTTCATGGTTCAGAGTTTATTCAGTCACTTTCATAGTCAACTGCACAGCAAGGCTGTCACAGCCTGAGAGGGCTTTTACAGCCAAAGGACAAAGAAAGCACTGGACATGTTCTGAGACATGAGCTTTTATTAATGGGCTTACCTACAGGGTGGGAAGTCGAGTCATGTTGCCCTGAATTCAGGAGCTTCTTTGAATGCTGGCGAGTTCAGAGCACAACATGGAAATAGTCCGCACTTTGAGGGGGGGGGAAGGACTGAATAAGCTGGTTATAAGGGCTAGACATTCCAATAGGTATGAGAGCACAAGGCGGGGAGTGGGGGTCATGCAATGTAGGGAGGGATGACTGTAATCATCAGGGAGGAGGGGAGGATTATAGATTATCTGGTAGATAACAGTGTCTCAGGGAGTCTCAGGGAGGAGGTAGTTATATATTGCATTTAGCATGGAGGCCTGATTTTTACAAGAATAGGTCAAACATTAACTATCCTAGGTCAAGCAAACTGCTGTGTGCAGTCTTCAAGACACTGGGGGCCCAGGTTTCCTACAAAGAGCTTGACCGTTTGCCTTTGTATCATGGTGATCCGCTGAAGAGAAAGCAGCTGTGTAGAAGCATTTAATACTCTGAATAGAATGCAATGGACAGCATCGTGACCACTATGACAAAAACAAGAACAATGAATAGTCCCTGTAAGATGCTTTAGAATCAGGGAACACCCCAAAGAGAAAAAAAACCCATGGGCCCTGAGGATCAACCTTGGAAAGCCAAAGAGCTTTTTCCTTAAGATGATGTATAGTCTGTTCCACCTTGCCTGTTTCATTAATCCAAGTACAACAAGAAGTATTAGCAATGGCACAGATGCCACCATGACTAGCCAACAAGGAATCTAGAGCAATGCTACTGTCCATCACTATTCTTGCCAAGGAGCTCCAGCCTTATGGGGAGTGTGCCAGTTTGAATGTATTATGTCCCCCAAAATGCCACTATCTTTGATGCTGTCTTGTGTGGGCAGACATATTGGTGTTGATTAAGATTGTAATTCCTTGATTGGGTGTTTCCATGCAGATGCGACCCACCCAACTGAAGGTGGTAACTCTGACTGGATAATTTCCATGGAGGTGTGGCCCTGCCCATTCAGCATGGGCCTTAATTAGTTTACTAGAGCACTACATAAGCTCAGACAGAAGGAGCGAGCTTAACTACAGCAAAGAGGGACATTTTGAAGAAAGCACAGGAACCGAGAGGAGCTTCAGCTTACAGAGACTTTTGAAGATGGCCTTTGAAAGCAGACTTATGCTCCAGAGAAGCTAAGAGAGGACAAAACGCCCCAAGAGCAACTAAGAGTGACATTTTTCAGGAGCTGAAGCCTAGGGAGGAACGTCCTGGGAGAAAGCCATTTTGAAACCAGAACTCTGGAGCAGACGCCAGCCACGTGCCTTCCCAGCTAACCGAGGTTTTCCAGACGCCATTGGCCTTCCCCCAGTGAAGGTACCCTATTGCTGATGTGTTACCTTGAACACTTTATGGCCTTAAGACTGTAACTGTGTAACCAAATAAACCCCCTTTTATAAAAGTCAACCCATTTCTGGCATTTTGGAAAAACGCAGCATTAACAAACCAGAACAGGGAGACAGATACAAAATGAATTATTTCACTATCATATGATGACTCTTATAATAGAGGTGTTCAGAGGCTGGGGGCAGGGACCTAAATCCATTTATGTGGGGTGATGGTGATAAAGAATGGCTTCTCAAGGAAATAATGCTTGAGCTAAATACTCTGGAAGCCTCATGGGAGGAAGGATATAATGGTTTGGAGCTGTAAGTACCCCAGAAAAGATTATGTTCTTTTAATCCATTCCTGTGGGTGGAGACCTATTGTGGGTGGGACCTTTTGATTAGGTTATTTTAGTTGATGCATGACCCCAGGTGGGTCTTAATCCTTCTACTGGAGTCCTTTTAAACTGGATGAATATATGGAGAAAGGCACACAGAAAAAAAAGCCTCAGAGAAGTTCAGAGATACAAGATGGGGGAAGCCAGAAGCTGAAGCAAGACCCGAGAGAGAAGGACCAGAAGACGCTGGCCATGTGTGTCACCACCACGTAACAGGGGAGTCCAGATATTGTCTGATAATGCCTTGATTTGGACATTCTCACGTTTCAAAACTGTAAAGTGAATAATCCTCATTGTTAAAAGCTAGTCCATTTCTCTGTATTGCATTTCATCAGCTTTAACAAACTAAAACTAAGGGCATTCTAGGCAGAGGTTACGACGTGCACTGAGGTGAGAGGAAGTCCACTACATCCAGGTTACGACTAGAACTTAAGACATACGAGGAAGTAGCTGAAGACTAGATATTATGACAACAGCCATATTATAAGGGGCTCCTCTTGAGGACTGTTAAGTCAGTGGCTTCCAAAGTGGGTTGGCACTTTGAGGGGTGTGCAAGATGATGTGTTTAGGCAAAAACAGAACTTCTGTTTGTATCTGTTCTTATCTTATCCTTTCTATTTGGGGGTGTGTATTATAATGTGCATAATGTATTTGTGTATTCATACAGATATTTATATTTTATATCTAAATAAATAAGACAGATACACTATTTCTTCTGCATGATTCAAGAAGTCTGGAGACCACCTTTGCCATTGAAGGATTTTTTGCAGGGGAGTACAATGATGGGATGTGTGTTTGAAACAATATTCTAATGGAAGTAGGAGGCAAGGTTAGAAGCAATCAGGGAGAAGCATTCAAAGATGGTTGCAATAGGGTGGGCTTGAGATGGTGCACTTGGATGTGGCAGAGAGGGTTGTGGAGGATGATACAGCTAAGATCTTAAGATTTTTTTAAGATCTTGATTGCACTTAAATAAGGGATGGTGAATGAAGACTGTGGCATCATTAATGAAAAGAATATGCATAGAAAAAGAAATAGGTGGGGTAGAGGAACAATCTTAAATTTATTTTTGAACATTTTAGGTTTGAAACAGACGTGGAATATTTTATCACAAATGTCCTACAGCGGGGACTTACAAATATTAGTCAGAAATTCAAAAATTCAGACTAATAAAATCACATAGGATTAAGTTTCTCACCACTTGTCCACTAGTTCCCTAAAGAATGCTAAGACTGGTTATTCTACTCAATGAATTGAAGTGAAATTATAAATTAGAAAGGATATTTACAAACCACTGTCATGATTAGTTACAGTAGCTGAGAAAACTCTTCCTCCCCCTTTAACTCCTTTCCTTTTCTTTTTTAATGTTTTATTTTGAAATAGTTTCAAACTGATAGGACAGTCACAAAATAATACAAACCCCATACAGAGAACTCCAGCATATGGTACACCCACCCCCAGAAATACAGAGCAACAAGTTTTGCCATATTTGCCTTTTCTTTCAGCTCTACATCATATTATATTCTTCTGACGTAAGTGGATGCAGGCTTTATTAGAGCTGGCATGCCTTACCCAATGCTTGTTTTTTTAACTCAGGGTTTGCCCAGTGCATAATTGCAATCTCTTCCATCTGCCTTTGCTATCTTCTGTGGAGCAGCAACCTTATAGCAAGGTTTGCAGTAGAAAGTAGTATCATGTAAGTCATATCAATAAAATAGCACGGTTTTAACTTTTCCCAATATGGTACAGTTCTGTCTGTTATTGCCAATTGGAGCAGGCAAAAGGGAAAAGAAGGGAAATATGTACATGAACACTTACATGCTTAATACAGTGTATTTAAAGAAAATAGTGAAGTTTGCATAATTACAAGATTGCAAAAAAGATGGCCTCTTCATAGTAGTGTGTTTCTTCTGGTTATGACTGCAGTGATGCCTCCACAGTAGGCTTTTGGTGGCTAGCTGGACATCTTTTTTTGGAAATAAAGTGACTGGCAGCATTTTCAGTCTATGTATAAGCTTCTAAAAGAAG
Source organism: Choloepus didactylus (assembly GCF_015220235.1). NCBI lineage: Eukaryota > Metazoa > Chordata > Mammalia > Pilosa > Megalonychidae > Choloepus > Choloepus didactylus. The sequence goes on along the minus strand of NC_051314.1, from coordinate 141,742,213 downwards.
TGAGATAAAGTGGAGAGATCCTGGGTTTGGAGTCAGACTTGAGTGAGTCTATACTATACTATACTATACACTATACCTACTAGTTTCGTGATCTTGGGTAAATTACTTAATCTTTCTGTGTCTCAGTTTTCTTATTTACAAAATGGGGAACATAACACCTACCTCCAGGATTATTGTGATACTATACTACACTATACTATACACTACACCTACTAGTTTCGTGATCTTGGGTAAATAACTTAATCTTTCTGTGTCTCAGTTTTCTTATTTACAAAATGGGGAACATAACACCTACCTCCAGGATTATTGTGATACTATACTACACTATACTATACACTACACCTACTAGTTTCGTGATCTTGGGTAAATAACTTAATCTTTCTGTGTCTCAGTTTTCTTATTTACAAAATGGGGAACATAACACCTACCTCCAGGATTATTGTGATTTTTAACTAAGTTAATAAACACAAAATAGCAAATGCTCCGTAAAAATGTCACCTTCTTCCCTTTTGATTCCTGTATTTCCAATTCCCTTTTAATAGTGTGATGATGGGGAAGGGTTGATGTGATTGAGGATGGGATGAGAAGGATTTAGGCTTCTTAAAGTATTCGATAAATCAAGAAAAAGGTAACTTTGAAGAGAAATGTGTGTTGTTGTCCCGAGGATGGTGTGGGATAGTCCTCTCATAAACTGCTTATCAATAGTTCAAAATAGCAATATTAGTATGTCTGTCTGTCTTTCTTTTTTACTATCTTAATTATTTAATAGTAAGTTACTAGTAAGTTAAGTAATCTACTATCTTAATTACTGACGGTATTAAAAGAAATAAAATACAGGAATCTCCAACACTCAATTTGGGAGTATAATTTACGTGCTAACAATAAATGGAAAGAAAAACAGTAGAGGCAAATGGGCAAAGGCTGAATAAAAGGGAACCAAGACCTGCCTCTAGGGTTTGAGGATGGCAGCAATTCATATTATGGACTTGGATACTGGGTTGGGAGCCGCATGTAAAGCAAGAATCGAGACCAGTTTTGCACCTTTGTTCTTTTGGCCAAGGTCGACCGGTATGAACACCCAGTTAGATCACGTTAGCAGAGCCTGTCGAGCACTTTTTCGGTACACTTCGGAAGCTAGACGTCCAATTTCAGCAATTTAAAAGGAAATAGTGTGCATAAGCTGATAACCATTTTAAAAAGTTGACTTGGGTTTCGCATTCGAAGAAACGATACGAGCCAGTTTCTTCTTTTTTTTAAAGGAAGATTTCATTCAAAAATTAAAGGAGTTCCTTCCATTGTTATTTTTTTTACTAGCTTGCTGGAACTGGGCGGTTTCTAAGAACCGTATGGGAAAATCCTTGTTTCTTCTCCGCTCCGGGATCTTTTCAAATAGAACACCTAAAACCGCTTCCGGAACTTCCCTTAGAGGACTTTGGTAGTTCCTAAGGCATTCCTAAAGGTAGACCCATTCCTTACCACCTTCTGTCCTCTTCACCAGCCATATTCTTCAGCCTCTCCAGTTTCCAACTTCCTAAGTCTTCAACCTCTCGCTTCCAATTAGTCCAATCAAACTTTCCCTTCTTAGACCTCTACCATACGTGCACACCGGGAAACTCCTAGGAGTCACGTGGACATCTTGTCCTCAATGGCGCTCCGTAATTCTCCTACTGTTCCCCACCCCTCCACTCCGCCCCCTCTCCCCGCAGATGCCTGCGCCTGCGCATCTCCAGTTCAGGCGCTTTCCCTTTCCTGGCGACCAATCCACTTCCTGCCCCCGGTCCTCAGAGCGCTCCGCCCCTCTGCCGGGGGTCCTTGCTTGAGGTACTGTTAGTAGTTGCCCTACTGGTTGCCTGTATAAAAAAATTCGCTCCTATTGTAGAGTTGGCGATTTCAACCCGCCTCTAAGTAGCTGACACAGGCCTGAGCTGTGGCTCCGGAGCCGCCACCCCAGAGGCAGCTCCAGGGCAGCGGCATGCCGGGAAGTGGGGAGGGCAGCCCTGCCGGCCTGCGTTCCGGCAATGGTGCGGACAGCCCCTTCCTCCCCTCTCCCCCCGCCCCACCCCCACTCGCAGCCCGGCCGCGCTGGTGAGTGGCGGGCGGAAGGCCGACGGGCGGAGGGAGGAGGGGAACTGAGGGAAGGCGGGTCCTCGGCTGCGAGCTGGTGGGGGGAGGGGAGGGGAGCCCGAGCGCTGGAGTTGGTGCTGGGAAACCCGGGGCTGATGTTGACAACAGGCTCGAGGTGAGTCCCGGGGAACTCCTCCGTCTTCGCTCCAACGATCCGGCGGGAGCGGGCCGGGGGCAGAGGCCTGGACCCTCACTCCCGGGGGACCCGAGCGGCGGCTCGGCACCCCAGCTCTCCGGGGGCGGGAGAAGTCGAGAGAGCGCGGCTCCGGCGTCGTCCTCCTCAGCTCCTCTCTGGGGGGCTCCGGTCTCCGGCTGGGGCGGGCATGGGGGGCTGCAGAGGAGGTCCTGCCCCGTATGCCCTGGCCGGGCCTCGGAACCGGAGGCGGGGAGCTCGCCGTGGCGGGGTGAAGGTGTTTGGGGGCGTGGAGTAGACGAGGGGAGGTTGTGGGAAGGTCTTCGGGCGCTGGGAAGGAAGCGAGGGCGACGAAGTGGGGAGGGTGCGCGTGTGGGAGGATGTGGAGTAGGGAGACTAGCCCGAGAGTCTTGGGTGGTGAGGGAGTGTGGGGTGAGAAGTTAGGGTTGGGGCCCCGGTGGTCCGCGAAGGTGACTGTGGGTACCCGTAGGAAGGGGAGTTGTGGCGGGGAAGCTTGTTAGGTTTGGGAATGTGGAGCAAGAGCAGGGCTTTGTGGGCGATGCGTGTGTGGGAGAAGGGGCTCTGGTGAATTTGGGGCGGGTGAACACGGGTTTTGGGGTTTACTTCCTTTTAATCATATAGGCTTGTTGCTCCTCCGCTTCGCCTCCATCCCAGGCCTCCAAGAACTCTTGTTAGTGCTTTTGAGCCAGGGAGACGATCACAGGATATTTGGTCTCCAGGTTGGCAAAGCAGAGACCCCGGTACCGGCTGGGGGGTATACACTAGACTGGCGGGACCATCAGCCCTCTTGCTCTTATAGGATTTGTTCGTAGTGAGGCATCAGCACGAAGTAAAACTATCACTCACCTTTCTTCTCATTTATCATAGTTTTTAGGGGTTCATAAATGTACGGCTCAAGAAGAAAATTTTTGAACTCGGGCGAAATTTGTAAAAACTTTTTTGAAAGAGTCCTTTATTCTCAGGATGTTCTTTAAAGAATAAAGTCAAAAGCTGGGGGGATAATGCCCCTGTGTAGTTCTGCCCTTAGAACATTTTGAATAACATGGAATTAAAAGGTAAAACAGCATTCTCTTACTCTGAATTGCTTTCAGAGCAGTCTGATTGTGATTTCATACTTAAGCCATATGGTACATTGCAAAGGAGTAGCTTTAAAAGGGAAACCCCTCTATTCCCCTTTGATGCTCTCCCCAGTGTATCCCCATTGATAGCTATTTTACTGGTACAGTAAGTATTTTACTGGTACAGTAGTTTTACTTTCTCTTGTACGTTCAGAGAATGTTTAGAAAGCCACATAAAATCTACAGCCCAAGTCCTCTATCAGGAGACTGTTTTGGGAGCTAGAAGGTTGTTTTAAAGCAAGGTTTCCTTCTTAGGGCTATCTGAATGTAATTGTACTCGATAAAATACTTTGTAAGAGTTTATCATATTCCAGTTAAAAGGTCCTTAATTTTTACCTCAATAATTTTGAGTTAGTATTCCTTTAAAACGCTGTACTTTTCACTTGATAAACGTTTTTGAAATGCTTTAGATAAAATACTTGGCTGTTAATTAAAACATGAACTTTAATAATTTAACAAGTTTTAGCATTATGTTAAATATATAATTAAAAATTAAATTATATTTAATTTTGTAAATTGACTTAATACAAATGCATACCCATCTGGATCGTGCTGTTGGTATATTTTATATTTTATTTAGTTTTTTAAATATTAGAGTCAGGGCATACAAAGGAAAAGAGTACTGGTTAGTGAGTCTTGGCCTAGCCGCTAAGCCAGCTGTATCATACTGGGTAGGTCACTCTGCTGCTGCTACCTCAAACAGAAAATCGAGAATAGGAGTAGATAAACTTGAATAGTCCTAACTCTACAAATCTTTTCCATTTTACGATTAACTTTTCAGTGTGTCGTGTGAAAGAGAATCAGCTACTATGCTAGCAGTTTCATTTAAGCCAAGAGCTCTGTAAGATAGATAGCAATATCTCCATTTTATCCTTGAAGAAATAGACTTGGAGAAGTTAATTTGCCCATTTTCCATAGTTGGTGGGTGGCTGAGTGAGGATGGAGACATAGTTTTCCTGACTCCAAAGTCCATGTTATTTTTTGTAAGTATGCTGCCTCTCCATGACCTTTAGATTTTTTCATATTTTTTATTTGCTGAAATTAGATCAAAATACACATTGGGTGTATGTTTGTAATAACAAGGATGAAGTGGTTCAAAGAAGATACCAGTACCAAGACTTATGTGCCTTATTGAGAATCTTTGTTTTATTGTGCTCTGTAGCAGGATCTGTGTAATCCATGAATACCTCCTATGGTTCATTTTATATAATAGGTACTTAAATAAGAACGTATTGAATAAATGAATACTGTAGATAGTCATGAAAGTTTGGAAGACCCTTTTGAACTGATAAATGATGATCCTTTATGAATTTGTCAGATTCTAAGCTAATTTCTTAATGTTTTAAAAATAATTTTAAGATTTCTTTTTATATTCATAAATAAAATGTTAATTGTAAATTCTGATGCTATTCTTTTTGTTGTCTAAAAACTGTAGTTCCTTGTAACCTGCAATGTCACTCATTAATGCCTCGCATCAGAAAATCCAAATTCTGTGTAAACATGAATGTATTTTATTTTTTTTGCGTATAAGGTCTAATGCCCATAAATAAAATTTTGTGGTTACCTTAGGTATTGTCTTGTCCTTGTCTTTTTCAGCCAGAATCTGGCAAAAATTAAAAACATAATGTATAAACTGCTTAACCATTATCAGGGGACTCTTTCTACCCTGAGATTCATAAGTCTATGATTTGTCATAGTCAGGATCTGTGATCAAGTCTTCCAGCTCACAATTTGCTACTCTCAGTGTTCTTGATGACTTTGGTCAAGAGTATGGGTTCAGATTCCACCTCTGTCACCAGCTGTGGACACCTTGGTCAAGTTACTTGGTCAAGTCTCAGTTTACTCACTTATACAATAGGGAAGATAATACCCATCTCATAAAGATTTCAGTATTAAGTAAGTCAATGTATGTAGAATGTTTGGTATGGTACCAGTGAGTGTGGCTATAAGTATTATGCTATTTGAAAATTTACTTGCTTTTAGGGCTGGTATTTTCATATGAAAGGTAGGTATTTAATTGAAGATGTATAAGAATTGATAATTACATTTCCAGAAAATATATTATAAATGTTAATATTATCTTGGCACATGAGTAAGTAGTTATACTTTTTCATGTTTTTAAAATGATTTTTTAAACAGGATAACGCCCTTTTTTGTTCTGAGTTCCACCAGTGGGGTTATTGGGTGTCATCGTCAAAGTGAATGTGTAGATCATGGAAGTGGAGGAGAATAAGAGAGTTAAAGAGGAAAAGGGGAAGGAAGAGGTGGCTGAGAGAAGGTACAGAGTGTGGCATGTGCCTCCAAAAATTAAGTGCTTCTACTGGCCTAGGTTTTCTTTCTGTGATAACATTTTATGAGAGTGCTGAAGTAATTTATTTGTGTGTTTATGAAATATTCATTATTGCAGATGTTTTGTTTGCTAACCTAGTTTTTATTGTTGTAATTTAAAACCTGTATTTGAAAATATCTAGGAATACCTACAGATCTTTAGCTTTTAATTAAAAAACTAGGAATCTTCAGTAATCCTATACTTCTTAAGTAGGGTTTTCTTATATACAACTTTCTGATGATTTAGGAGTTAAAACAGGAAGCATTGCCCATAAAGGAAATTGTATGTGAAAACTAGTTTATTCCGAGTTTAGAGAAATAAAAGAAAAATCCTGAATTTTGCAGGGAAATGCAGTTTTCTGTTCCAGGTAACTGTATAAAACCTGTACTACAGACAAGTGCCATACAATAGAGCTTACTGTGATGGTGGAAATGTTCCGTATCTTCACCATCTGATACGGTAGCCACTAGCCACATGTGACATTGAACATTTCCAATATGGATTGGGACTGAAGAACTGAATTTTAAATTTTATTTAATTTACATTTAAATAGTCACAATTAGCTAGTACATTGGTTTTCAGTTGGGGGTGATTTTGACTCCTGGGGAACACTTAGCAATGTCTGGGATCTTTTTTTTGCCCTCAGAATTGAGGGGTACTACCGGTACTACAGAAGCCATGGATGCTGCTAAGCATCCTACAGTGCACAGGACAGCCTCCACAGGAAGAAATTGGCTCAAAAACATCAATAGTGCCAAGGTTGAGAAACCCTGGGCTAGTGGCTACTGTATTGGCAGGTATAGAATGAAATATACACATTTTATAATCATCGTTATGTTTTTTTGTGAATTTTGTCTAATATGATTGATGAGATTAAACATCTAGTCTTATTTGAGATAGTTGACAGTTTGTGTATTTGCAAGTTTGATAATAAGAGCAATGAGGTGAAATTTGTGAGTCTTCTCTATTTTTGTCAGTGATTTACAGGCAGCAAGAGTTCATTTATGGTCTCCTTCTCTAACTTAAATAGTTCTGTTGAAATATGAACATCATATGAAACAATTCTATGAAACAGTGAACCAGCAGGGTTAAGACTGGCTTAGAATGTTCTCAGATACATACCGAAGTATTTATGATTAAACATTAGATTGTTTTGGAGTTTGGTAATGGTTGAATCTGGGTGATGGGTACTTGGAGGTTCCTTATGTTGTGCTCTACTTTTGAATGTATTTGAATTTCCATAATAAAAGGTAAAAAAAAATGTTCTTAAACATAAGCATAACTAATAATAGAATGTGGAATGTAACCAATAAGTTATTTTATCACAGAAATATTTGTTTTGCTTGCATTTATTTAATTTCTCCACAGTTACCAGGGTGCATTGATGTGTCCTACTTAAAAATCAATGTCCCATCACTATAAACAGTCACTGTATCTGCAATACTGATATTCTTTTATTCTTACAGATTGTCCTGGGTAACATAATGCCAGCTGAGCGTAAAAAGCCAGCAAGTATGGAAGAAAAAGAATCTTTACTAAACAACAAGGAAAAAGACTGCAGTGAAAGGCGGCCAGTGAGCAGCAGGGAGAAACCAAAAGATGATATCAAGCTTACTGCCAAGAAGGAGGTTATTAAGGTCCCTGAAGATAAAAAGAAGAAACTGGAAGAAGATAAAAGAAAAAAAGAAGACAAGGAACGCAAGAAAAAAGAAGAAGAAAAGGTAAAGGCAGAGGAAGGATTAAAGCAAAAAGAGGAAGAAGAAAAAAAGAAACATGAAGAGGAAGAGAGAAAGAAGCAAGAAGAGCAGGCAAAACGTCAGCAAGAAGAAGCAGCTGCTCAGTTGAAGTAAGAAAATTTGGTTTAATTATTGATATGAAGTAATGGGAAGATTGTAATATTTTGGGGGAAAGAAAGATTATTTGAAATCAATCTTCTGGGTATGGTTCCTTGGGAGTATATTTTCTTGCTTGTTTGTTAGTTTTAGTGCTTTCATTTAAATTAAATAATTGTAATAATCTGGTTATTTTTTGAGGTCTGGGGTAATCTAGATTTTTTTTTTTTTTTAAGTTTTTTTATGTTTTGATAATAAACCATCTTTTCAAGTTGAATATATTTAGTCCTTAATAGCTAATATATGTTGAGTTCTTATGACCAGATACTATATAAAGTATATCAGCATATATCCTTAAAGCGGTTCTAATGAAGTAAGTTTAATGATCTTTGTTTTACAGATTAATAAAATGATAATTAAAGTGGTTAAGTAACTTGCCTACGGTCACAATAAACAGTATAGCTGTTAGGATTTGAACCTGAGTTACATAGGTTCTAAAACCTTTGCCCTTAAGCATAATTCAGTAATGTTTCCCGTTCTTATCTTTGTCTAAATTTACTTTCAATCTTGTAAATCTGTGCGGGTAATATAATAAACTAGTAATGAGATACTGCTTATAGGCAGAACACCAGGATAGAGCAAAAATGACTATTATTGAATAGCATGAGCTCTTCTCTTCATATCTATAATTTTAAAAGCTGTTTGCAAACTTGAATTTCCATAGCTCTCTAGAACAGCTACCTACTTCCTTACCAAAGTTCTTCTTTAGTACCTTTATTTTTCATGAGGAACTGGAGCCTTCAGTCTGGAAGGTAGTGTAAAGACGAGTTTTGAAATATTCAGAGCCATGATTTCTGAGAGTTTCTTGCTTATTTTACATTTTAATTTTCTTTTTTTTTTTTAATCTCTCAAGGATGTTCAATTTCACAGTAACTTTTGCTCCCTATCCCCTCTCATACAAAAGAGCTTTTTTTTCTTTTTTAAAATAATCTTTCATTGTGAAAATTTCACACATATGCAAAGTAGGGAATGGTATAATGCCTTATCCCCCTCACCCCCCAATATGTATTCATTACCTAGTGTCAGCAGTTAGCTACATTTTCCCCTGGAATATTTTTGAGCATCATGTTATTTCACCTGTAAATACTTTATGTATTTTAAAGTGTTTTTAATACAGTTGGAAGTTATTTAATGCATTTATATAACAAGAGTTATACTTAAAATGTTCTCTGTTAATCCAGTGTTTGTGTGTGAATGGGAGACTTCCAAGAGATTCTCATATGTCTATATTCCTAGTGACAAATGCTTCTTCTCCCTTAACATTTTATAGCTTTTAGTGGGAAAAGTCATAGAATTATATAGTAGCTCAGGATGGTTATTACAGAAAAGTGGAAATCTACTTTTCCAAAGATTTTTGTTTTAAAATTATATACCCAGGTGTCTCAGAAACTTCAAAGTCAGATTGTTTGTCCATATACTACTTCGATAATTTAAACTCATTCCATCTTTTTAGTGGAAACATGGGTAGATTTGTTTGTAACTGTTCTTTTTAGGAAAAACTGAAGGCTTTTATGTGATAGTTCTCTTCTGGTTCCCTTCCACATTTGCTAAGTCACATGTGAATTTTAAAACCCCAAACCCAGGAAGGTACTTTATTAAAGGTTTGGTTAATGTTGAGTGTGGAAAAATGATACCTAATATTTCAGAACATTTTAATGCATTCTTTTATAATGCAATTTCCTTAATTAGAGTACTGCTTTGTAGACAGTTTGTTTGCCCAGTGCTTTTATCTGTTTTACATTTTATATCCTTCTCAGACATATTATTTTGTATTTTTCATATTAAGCATCATGTGTTTTATACATTTAGGTTTTTGCCACAATTGCTTTTTAATAGTTTGTCCATCAGCTGCTCTACCTAGCTTATCTATCTACCCGTGTACCTATCTGAACCATTTGAAAGTAAGTTGCAGATTTATGTTGTTTTAGCCTTAAATACTTTAGAGGGCATTTCTTAAGGAAAAGGACATTCTCTTACATAACTGCAGTACAGTTGTCAAAATCAGGAAATTTAACACTGTCAGAATGATTTTTTATTTATTTATTTTTATTTTTAATTAAATTCAGTTTTACTGAAATGCATTCACACACCATACAGTCATCCATGGTATACAATCCACTGTCCACAGTATGATAACATAGTTATGCATTCATCACCACAATCTGTCTCTGAACATTTTCCTTACATCAGAAAGAACCAGAGCAAGAATAAAAAAATGAAAGTGAAAAAAGAACACCCAAATCATCCCCCCCATCCCACCCCATTTGTCCTTTAGTTTTTATCCCCATTTTTCTATTGATCCATACACTAGATAAAGGGGATGTGATCCACAAGGTCTTCACAATCACACTGTCAACCCTTGTAATCTACATTATTATATAATTGTCTTCAGGAGTCCAGACTGCTGGGTTGGAGTTTGGGAGTTTCAAGTATTTACTTCTAGCTATGTCAGAATGATTTTTAATTTTAATCTAGTTATTCATAATTTTCTGCTTTATTTGGGATGATCATTATACTGGGCTCTCATTATCTTGAGAAAATAATAAAATGTTTTCAAAAGTAGTATAAGGGCCTTTTGCATCTTGTTCCTCTTGGATTCTAGTGCTTATATGATTACTTTTTTATTGGCTTTCACTCTCCTGGGATTTGTCAATGATGCTTCACAATATACAAGGTATTTTATTATTTGTTTGTTTCTACTATAGAGAGAAAGAGGAATCTCTTCAGCTTCATCAGGAAGTTTGGGAACGACACCAGTTAAGGAAGGAACTCCGTAGCAAAAACCAAAATGCTCCAGACAACCGACCAGAGGAAAATTTCTTTAGCCGACTAGACTCAAGTTTGAAGAAAAATACTGCTTTTGTCAAGAAACTAAAAACTATTACGGAACAACAGAGAGACTCCTTGTCCCATGATTTTAATGGCCTAAATTTAAGCAAATACATTGCAGAAGCTGTGGCTTCTATTGTGGAAGCAAAGCTAAAAATATCTGATGTGAATTGTGCTGTGCACTTATGCTCTCTCTTTCACCAGCGCTATGCTGACTTTGCCCCTTCGCTTCTTCAGGTATGGAAAAAACATTTTGAAGCAAGGAAAGAGGAGAAAACACCTAACATCACCAAGTTAAGAACTGATTTGCGTTTCATTGCAGAATTGACGATAGTTGGGATTTTCACTGACAAGGAAGGTCTTTCCTTAATCTATGAACAGCTAAAAAGTATTATTAATGCTGATCGTGAGTCCCATACTCATGTTTCTGTGGTGATTAGTTTTTGTCGACATTGTGGAGATGATATTGCTGGACTTGTACCAAGGAAAGTAAAGGGTGCTGCAGAGAAGTTTAATTTGAGTTTTCCTCCTAGTGAGATAATTAGTCCAGAGAAACAACAGCCTTTCCAGAATCTTTTAAAAGAATACTTTACGTCTTTGACCAAACACCTGAAAAGGGACCACAGGGAGCTACAGAATACTGAGAGACAAAACAGGTGATTTTCAAATGTTTCTCAGAATTGAGAATTTATTTTGGAGCTCATACTTAAAAATTTTTAAAGTCTTCATGCCACTGAAAGAACTTATGGAAAAGGGCTCATTGCAGGTGATTTCTTAACATTCCAGGAAATTTTCAAAGTGTAACATTCTAAGTACTCATGTTTAAATGTGAGTCCACGATAGATTTTGTTCTGATTTTAAAGAGAACCTGGCAGGTATATGGTAATTTTTCCTGTGTGGATGTGTTTACTTCCTGTGATTTAAAGACTCTAATGTTGAGGGGTAAATTATTTTTCTGTCACTTTTACTTACTGCTATTATTTTTCTGTGTTGTTTCAATGTTCCCTCTCTATAACAGGTTTATTTCCATTGTTTTGTATTTCAGTTTATTGATGTCACTGTTGATACTTGGTCTTTTAAGGAAATGAGTCTTACTGGTATTTCAGAGCAGAATTTTGGAATATAGTGCACAAAATTAGTTGTGAAAAAATTTCTTAAATGCGCCTATGTGAAGTGCATTTATAGGAGTCATCTTCTTGGGACATACATTTAAAATTCTGAAGGACTAACGAACTGTGCCTCTAGTGATTGGTGGAGACTTGACTTAGGAGCGGACTTTGTGTATCAGCAAGCTAGAAGTCCATCTAGTCCATGGGCATTATGTCAACTTTTGTGGGCAGGTGGATTTGAAGATGGGTTGAGGAGTTGCAGAACGAGACAACAGCAGTAGAATTGACGGAGTTCTTTGCAACTGTTAAATTGCATGGTTGAGAATCTGAAATTACTGTTGACCAGGAATTAGTATGGGGGGGAGGCCCCTTTTCCCATATATCTGCAGGGGTGGGGTTGGGGGAGGGAGTGGGCACTAGTTTAAGTTGTTACCACTGGAAGGTGATTGGTTTAACCAGAAGAGGTGATAGTAATAGTGAATGCGAGAAGTACAGTTAGGACAGGATCAAGGTAGGTGCAGAGACTACATGGCAAACTTTGATGAGTAAAGGTCATTCAGAGGTTAGAACTTAAGATGACAATTGGGTTCATCAGTAAACCAATCTTTAAAGGATAATTTTTTTTTAAAGGATTATTATCCTTATTCTCTGCTTTGAAATAGTGGAGCTGTTTTAAACTTTGAAAAGGCAACATCAAAATATATTTATATAGTCACTAATGGATTAATGGATCAAAAAGGAATATGGTGGTTCTTTATTAATAATTCTCACATATTTAAGGTTTCTTAATTTTGATTTACATAGTGCTTTGTTATTTTCGTACTACTTTTCCCATACATTCTACCTAATACATCACAATTGACACTGCAAGCATGCTGCTATTACTCTTTATTTGTTACTTCAAGGGTTTTGTTTGTGTGCATTTTCCTTGCTTTTGACTGGCATTACAGAATCTTAGAGGGCAGAGGGATTTAATCTAGTCACCCTTCCATTGCTGGATTCTTCTTTACAGATTGTCTGACAGATAAAGTTATACATCCTCTGAGTACCTCCCAAAGGGGCTTAGTGCTCTTTGAGCCATTCCAATGTTGGACACAACCCTTTGCTAGGAATCCTTGTATCTAGCTGAAATTTAACTCTTCATAAATGGTTCCCTTTTGTCTGATATAGTGTAAATTAAAGCTATTTGAAATGGGGTTTCATGAGCTGTTTACCTGTGCACAGTGAATTAAGTATGGAAATTGAGACTAAACATTTGGAAATTTTTCTAGCAGTTTTACATTGCCATGATATTGTTTTATTTTACAAAAGTATCTTGAATGGAGGAAAAAAGTGGTCATTTACTGTGGATAGTTTGAGAAGCACTGGCTTAGAACATGTCTCTTTTATTCCCATGACAATGCGTCAGATATTTGCAGACTGCCAAGATGTTTCCCTTTTGTCTTCTCTGGGCTAAGCACCTCCACTTTCTTCAGTATGTACTCTGGTTTTCAGACACTTCACTATCCTTAAGGACATTTATTTGGGGTGCATTCTTTTTTACTTATGACCTAAAATTGCATTAGCTTCCGTAGCTGCCTTGTCATTCTTTTGACTTTTTGTTAGGTTTGTCCTTACCTAAAAGCCTATTTTTTCAAGTGAACTGCTGTCAAGCCAGTTCTTCTTTTCCTTAAATTAGTAAAATAATTTTTTAAACCTAAATATATCTGTTTATCTCTTTAAACTTTATTTGGATGTTTTTGGCCTGTTGTTTTAGCCTAATGATAATTTTGAATATTGATTACATGTGTATTAATTATACTTATCAGCTTTGATAAGCAAGGCTTCTTTTATTATTGACATCATTGATAAAAATTTTGAAAAGGATATAATGTTAAGGGCACAGCTTTGTGGCCTTTCCCTAGAAACTTTCATCCATTTAGATACAGGAATATTAATCTCTGGTTATTGGAGAATATTATTTACTTAGTATAAATTGACCATAGCATTGTATCATTTATTTTATCATAGAAAACTTTGTCCTCCAAGAAGTAATAATTTGGGGGATGTGAAAATTTTAATCCCATTATATCAGTAAACTGGTGTAAGTTCTCATAAATCACTCATACCTTAGGATGGCTTCAACTTGAGCAGACCCTAGTGAAGATGTAAATGCCTGACTGAGCAAAAAAGACAGGAGGAATGAATGAGTGCAGAATACCTTATTTGACCTACTGGTAGTTGCCACCTTAATACATTACAGCTTACCTATAAAATAGCTGCTTTCCAGAAGTTTCTCTCTCCCCACTCATCCAGTAAGTGTTGAGTTTTTTTCTACCTTAGGAATAAATCATGGACAATAGTTTTTCCCATTTAAAGTTTCTGTTATGCATGATAATGTTAGAAATCTAAGTGCCATTCCAGCTGGTATTTAGGACTCATGTAGTTAAATTTCTTTAAGTCTTTATTCAATATGTTAATGATGATTTCTTTTAAAAGGCAGTGTATTATTTTCAGGCTAGTAAAAAATGCAAATTAAAAAGAAAAGCATTGGCAGTGGGAGGTGGCATCCATCCCTGGGGACTGAAACCAAGCAGAGTGTGGTGGGCAAGTGAGGGCTCCAAGCTGGGGAGGGGAGTCACCTGGCCAAAGATACCCAGAGAGCAGAATGCCTGAACTCCTTGAGCAGGGACAGCCCTCAGGCAGCTGGAAGGTGACACACAAGGACTGGTGAAGGTGGAATCAAAGCCACTGGTCCAGTGGACAAATTCTCTCATGCTTGGTCAGATTTCACTTTGGGGAAGCATGGGTGTAGGAACCCAGGTGCTAAGTAAGAGTCAGATGAACATTTGCCGCTGGCATCAGGACAAAGAAGGGAGAGCCTGAGGCCTGAGCCCAGCTGCCCAGACACTAAATCCACTGCAGTGACTGACACCTCCCTTTCCCAGTGGCAAAGCTGTGCCATTTAGATGTGCATGGCTGTAAGGACTTCAACTTCCAGTCTTCTCCTCAGATCTGGCCCCTACTTGTGTGGCCTCAGCACAGCCCCCACTATTTGGTGTCTATAACACAGGACTCCCAACCCCTTTGGGAACAGTGCTGCATCAGACAAGGGTGAATTTTTTTCCGGGGATGGGGGTGGGGCAGGAAAAGAAGAGAGCCCACATGCTGCTCCCATTTTAAGGAGCCAGGAAAGGCCCTGGTGCACGCCAATCTCTACAGGTGGACTGGGTCATTTTAATGAACTTGGAAGATAGCACTGTTCTTTGAGATTGTGAAGTCTTGGTCTGTACTTAAAAGTGTGTACGTAAAAATTCATTTGACCAGGTTTTTAAAATGGCATGGTTAAAATCTCTGGTATTGTTGTTGTTGTGCTCTTTTTTATTTTTTTTAAAGACACGAATGAATGAAGGCAGGATTGAATGAGACCCATGGAGTTCTCTTTCTGATGTTATCTGGGCTTCTATTGTAGATTTTAGATAGCTAGTACTGTTTCTAAGCCCTTGGGGGATTCACAGTTATAAGCAGGCAATACAACTGACCCTAGTGTGGGGTGAATTCTAATAAATTTGAATCTGTAAGCTTTTTGTATCTAAAATATGTTAATTTAAAATCATGTGTTTTGTTTAAGTAATTTTTTAACCACTCTTGATCTGGGCAGTTACAATTAATATTTACACATTTAAAAATATCGTCTAGTAATATTTTACTTTACTTTCTTGGTTGGTTTTGCCTTTATTTTATTGTGTTCAGTGCCCTTAATACTTTGAAATGCTTCATACTTTGAGATACTGTTCTTATAAAGGTATTTAGTATTTTTTTGATATTAATAAAAATTGGTTTGAAGAAATCAGTTAATTTTTACTGGATATAACTTTATGTTAACTATGTAACAGAATTGTTTCGTGCAGTATGGTAAAAACTTATAAATTCAGACATTAAGTCATAATTCATGCTTGAATAATCCTGAAGTGTCTTAATTCGTTTTTTCTGTCTAATTGGTGAACATGGTGGCAAGTTGCTCTTTTTACCACCTGTGAGTTAGAAATGATTGCATCCTCAGTCCAGCAGCCATAAGTGATCTAATATAAAGTTTAGTTAAAAAAGAAGAAAAGTAAGTAGAATGCAGGCTTGTTTTTTTCCCTCCATTGTTTATAAAATCATAAAGGTTTCTTTTATTAATGCAAATTCACAAGGTATTACTTTACCGATGTTGAGATTTACAAACACATTAGCCTAAAATTAAATGGTGTTGCTTTTGCTTTCACTTCTCCTTCCAGGTAAGTTGTACCTTTCCTTGCAGGTAGGTAGTTTGATAAATTGTGTAATATTTAAGCATATTGAGATGCTATATTGCTGTACCTTAGACTTACAGAGGTACTAACAATATTTATAAGTGCTTTAAAATTGTTACTTCCTCCTAATATTCTCTAATTCTGTTTAAATGATGTTGCTATAGTTTTAAAATAAATAGTTGTTGAATGAGAACAATTATACTTAACTATCTTTTAGTATATTTTCACAAGATTACAAAACATCTGTACCTAAATTCTAAAACGAAACCAAAAGAAAATTTAAGTTAATTCTAAAGCAAGTTTTCGTGAAAACCCGACAGTGCTAAAGGAAGTGAAAAGTAAAACCCTGTAGTTGTTCTGGAGTCTGCTTCATTTTTTTCAGGATTTTGTCCATGTGTTCTTTGTTACTTTGCATAACTGTACAAGGTCAAAGCTGAAACAGATTTCTATATTCTTGCCAAGGTTTTCTTCTGTTTTAACTTGACTAATTGCAGATTAATGTAATACTTGACATTGAAGGTCTTGCCTTTTTTCAGTGGGTTTTGGCTATTTTTGTCCTCCTGAAAATACCTCTTTGCATTTACATAGTGCCATCATGTGCATGATCTTAATTGAAATACTCCCAGTACCCCTGAAAGGAATAATTAACTGTATTTTGAAGGTGATGGAACAGAATGAGGGAATAAGGGCTTGCACAGTATAAGTTGGGTAGCAAGTGACAGAGTCAGCTTTTTCCCCAAGTGTCCAAGACTCTTTTCTACCTTCTCACGCTGTACTTTTCACATCTTACACAGTGCCTGTCATTATCTGCATTTAGTACTTGTACTTTTTAAAAAGTGTCTAGGCAAGCACTTTAACCAGTAGTACTTAGGCAGTCAAATCCAAACAAAACAGGGACCAAAAAGAAAACAAGCCCCTTGATCTGGAAAGGCTTGCGTTTGATATATACATTATAGTTGGAAGACATTGTAATTTCAATATAAGAGAAATAGTTGCTGGTTTACTTTAATTTGAGAGGCAGCGTAGTCCAGTAAGCTAGGGAGCAAATTATATTCTGGAGCCCTACTGCTTGGGCTCAAATCTTAGAGTGCTGTTTTTTCATACTGTAAGTGGGGCGCAAGTTACCTGACCGTGTGTGTGCTTCAGGTTCCTCATCTATATAATGAGAATGGCAGTGGTTCTCTACCTCTGAGATAAATATGAAGGATGAAATGCATTCCTATGTATAAAAGCACTTAATATCAGTATCTGGCAGATTGTAAGTGTTCAGTAAATATTATTATTAATATATTGCCTGTTAACCTTTCTGAAATTGTGTAGTTAAGTAAATGTACTAAACTTTCATAGCTTGTTTAAAATTTTATTTTTTTAAACAATATGTAAAATAGAATAGCAAAAAAGTCAATAATACACATGAGAAATGGAAAAAAAAAACAAAAATGCATCTGATACTGGAACAATTAGTAAGTTTTACAATATTAAATTAGTAACAGAAAAATCACTCTACAAATCAAGGATTGGTGTACTTTAGGATTGCTTCCAGGCAGTGATGCCTTATTTATTTTGAGTGAAGGTCTACTTTGTGGTATTTTTTTAAACGTATATGCCTGGGAATCAATTGTTTCATCACTAACTTTTTCACACTTGTAAAATGGGGCCAGAACCTCCCCGTTGTGCGGTATCATGAGGGGTGGACTAGTTTATAAAACATGTAGGATGACTCCATTAACTCCATCTGTTTATGGCAGGGATCAGCAAAACACGGCCTGTGGGTCAGTCTGGCCCCACTGCTAGTTTTCGTATAGCCAGTGAGCTAAGAATGATTTTTACCCTTTTAAATGGTTGGAAAAAATTAAAAAAAAAAATAATTTTGTGACACATGAAAATTATACAAATTTGAAATTCAGATTTCATTGTCCATAAATAAGGATTTATTGGAACATAGTCACATTCGTTTATGTACTGTCTGTGGCTACTATCGTGCTATGTATTGGCAAGATTGAGCTGTTGTAATAAAGTTCTTTTGGCCTGCAAAGCCAAAATATTTACTTTCTGCCCTTTACAGGAAAGGTTTGCTGACCTCTGATTTTTGACATTCTTAAAAGAACTGCTTCAATTCAGCTTTACTTTATGTAATACATTTGTTTCTGCCAAGATTGTGATCAAAATGATATGTGATGAATCCTATCTTTAGCTTGATTTTGCTTATTTTTTAGTGATATATTCCCATGGAGTTCACATTAAAAAGTTTGGTGAGATTTTTGTTATAACACTGTTGTAAAAGAGTGTTACTCTGCTCAAATGTGCTGTGTGATGCTTATTTATTATCTAATTTTAATGGCTTTTCTTTAACCTCAAAAATCATTTTATATTATTTCTAACAAGCTCATCCAAAGTGATGTTGTTTCTTTTAGTGAGTGTGAATATTTTTAAATGCTTTGAATTTTTACTTTAATTTTAAAAATATAAAACTTAACTGAATGAAGCTGTTTTTGCTAGTAAAATGATTGGATTTCGTGAATAGTAACTAATGTATGCATTTATCTATCTTGTGCTTGTAATGGGAACCTGATATTCCTAAAACATATAGTTTTATCATTTGTAATGTTACAGCACATAGAAAAAGTTTATGTGGGTGCGGACAGGGTAAGATGGAAAAGTTTGGAAATAATTTCTGAGTGTAATAAAATATTGAATAAGTGTGGAAGAGTAAGTATAGGCATAATTTTCTTTATTTTCTGTAACTTTTGAGATATATTACAAAAAAAAACCTCATCTTGTTCATAAGAAAACTCCAATAACAGGTAATAAAACAATTTATAAATTTTACTTATGAAAATGATTTAATGTAAAAATTGTAATTAACTTTTTATAAAACTATATTGTATTTGCACTATGGTTTATAAGTTTAAAATGTTACACTACCAAATAAATATTTACTGTAGAGAAAATGAATTCAGCTACAGAAGTCTCAACCATCTATATGAATTTAGTAAGATTTTTGACTATGCATTTTGAGATTTCTTTCAATAGTTTTACCTTTCTAATTATGGGTGGTTTATCAGTGTACTGGTTGCGTGGTGGAAGAGTAGTTGTATCTTCTGCTTCTCAGAGATGACCTGGCCTTGAGTAAGTTGATTGCTCGGTAAATATTTGTTAAATACCAGTCCTTGCACAGTAAATTGAGAATTGACTCTATGGAAAACGTGGACTTTTTCAAAAGATAATCTTGATTCAAATCATTGTGGAAGTTTAAGGATAAATCTGACTGTAACTTGTTTTTGAAAACTATTGTTTAGTTGCATTAACTATTTTTGGTAACTGAAGGGAGTGGGTGTAACAAAATACTAAATTTTTAAGTTTTAATATTGTTAAATATTACAATATTTCTGCAGGCATAATTGTTAGTTAACTTCGTATTTGAGGAACTAATGTTAAAATTTAATTGCTTAGGTAAATTTGATTATACAAATGCTAATTTTCAGATACATCTTGAAAATATTAGGTAATAAGAATAAGTGAAAATTGTGCTAATTTGTGTGATAAAGTCAAATTTTGTGGAACATTACTGATTTAACAAGAAGTGATTAAATTATTTCGATAAGATAGATTATTTCCTGCTCTGTTTACAGGTGTATTCTCCATTCTAAAGGGGAACTAAGTGAAGATAGACATAAACAGTATGAGGAATTTGCTATGTCTTATCAGAAGCTGCTGGCAAATTCTCAATCCTTAGCAGACCTCTTGGATGAAAATATGCCAGATCTTCCTCAAGACAAACCAACACCTGAAGGTAAGATGTCCTTAAAAACAAATGTTATGTTTTTATAAGCACTATTATCTAACTTTAGGCTTGTCAGATGTCTGTTATTGAAAATTTATGTCTTAAAAATGCCTTCACATTTACGTGTAGAAAAGTGTTAAGACCTAATAATAAAAATAAAGGATACTTGAAATGTTCACCTGAATGAAAAAGTCCCAACTTAGAGAATTAACTCATATGATAACGAGTTCCTTCAGGTTCTTCTGTAATAGGTATCCTTGGGAGAAAGCTTTCACTTTATTTGTCAGATAGTAATTAGAAGATGGATTGGACCTTTGGGATTCTAATATATAATCTATATTTAACCTTACTTTTAATCTAATTTGTTTTGAGTGATAGATTATCTTAAAGCATTATTTAGAACAAAAGTTTACCTTGTAGTTTTATAGATGAATTGTTTATCATTTTGTAAGATGAGTTGTTTTCCATATCATTTCAAAGATGTTTTAAGCTTGCTTTCTGATTGTCCTTCAATTGATAGGGCTTCTAATCTTTTACTCTTGCCTCATCACACCAACTGCTTGATCAAATAATTATAGTTATGTTTGCTGAATAAATGTTTGTTAAGGAAATTTAAAATTCTCCAGTGAAAGTGAGATACCTTAGCTTAGTATAGGTTAGTGAAATAGTGACACATCCCAAAGTAATTTGAGCAGAGAAAAAAAAATATATTTACAGCCTCCCCCGCCCCGAGGAGCTGGGGGAAGGTGCAGAAGTGTTGGACTTCCTCACCTGGACTGGTGTTGATGTTATCACAAACACTGGGACTGGTGGTTTGATGTGCTGAGCCCTCAGTCGTGGGACTTGCTCTTATGAAGCTGGTTACTGCAAAGGAGAGGCTAAACTTGCATGTAATTGTGCCTAAGAGTCTCCCCGAGTACCTCTTTGTTGCTCAGATGTGGCCCTCTCTCTCTCTAACTGAGCCACCTTGGCAGGTGTACTCACTGCCCTCCCCCCAACGTGGGACCCGACTCCCAGGGGTGTAAATCTCCCTGGCAACGCAGGATATGACTCCCGGGGATGAATCTGGACCCGGCATCGTGGGATTGAGAATATCTTCTTGACCAAAAGGGAGATGCAGAACGAGACGAAAGTAGTTTCAGTGGCTGAGAGATTTCAGATGGAGTCGAGAGGTCACTCTGGTGGACATTCTTATGCATTATATAGATAACACCTCTTAGGTTTTAATGTATTGGAATAGCTAGAAGTAAATACCTGAAATTACCAAACTCCAACCCAGTAGTCTGGACTCCTGAAGACGATTATATAACAATGTAGATTATAAGGGGTGACAGTGTGATTGTGAAAACCTTGTGGATCACACTCCCTTTATCTAGTGTATAGATGGATGAGTAGAAAAATGGGGATAAAAACTAAATGACAAACAGGGTGGGATGGGGGGGATGGTTTGGGTGTTCTTTTTTACTTTTATTTTTTTTTCTGATGTAAGGAAAATGCTCAGAAATAGATTGTGGTGATGAATGCATAACTGTATGATCGTACTGTGAACAGCTGATTGTATACCATGGATGATTGTATAGTATGTGAATATATTTCAATAAAACTGAATTAGAAAAAAAAAATTCTCCAGTGATCCTATTTATTTAAAAACCTTAAGGGTGAAGTATTTGCAAAGTGTTTTTTAATAATATAGAAAAGTATTTTGTGTTACACATCCTCCATAAATATATATTGTGCACTGTTTTTACATTTATTTTATTTTACTTATGTATAATCATGTACGTAAGTCCCACTAATTTTTATATCTTTTGATCAATGAGCTTCAAGTTTTTTTCTGCCACAGAATTTGTATTTTGGTTGAACTTGTCTTAAGACATTTCTGATCAGAAGGGGAGAGCTTCAGTCTTTCACCTTTGAGTGTATTAGCTGTGGGTTTTTCATAAGTGGTTTTTATCATGTGAGGAATTTCCTCTTTTTATATGCATTTTTGGGGGTTGTATGTTTATTTTTAATTAAATGTTTTAAAAAATTAAACTTGTAGGTTTACAGAAAAAGCATGCAGAAAGTACAGAATTCCCATACCCCCCCACTCAGTATTTCCTATTAACATTTTGTATTAGTGTGGTGCCTTTGTTACAATTAATGAACCAATATTATTAAAATTATACTGTTAACTTATAGTCCATAGTTTACATGGGGGTAAACTATGTTTGTGTTGTATAGTGCTATGGTTTTGAAAATTTCTATTCTGCTAATGTATATACAACCTAAAACTTCCCCTTTTAGCCACATTCAGATGTATAATTCATTTTTTTAATTACATTCACAATGTTGTGCTGTCATCACCACCATCTGTTACCAAAATTTTTCCATCAGCCAAACAGAAACTCTCTACCAATTAAGCATTAATTTTCCATTCTCTGTTCCCACTCCGGCCCTTGGTAACCTGTATTCTAGTTTCTGACTATGAATTTGCATATTCTAATTACTTCATGTGAGTGAGATAATAAAATATTTGTCCTTTTCTGTCTGGTTCATTTCACTTGATATGATATCTTCTACTCATCCATGTAACATATATTAAAACTTCATTCCTTTTTATAGCTGAATAATAGCCATTGTATATAGTCCATCTGTTGATGGACACTTGGGTTGGTTCCATCTTTTGGCAATTATGAATTATGCCACTGTGGACATTGGTGTGTAATTATCTGTTTGAGTTCTTGCTTTCAATTCTTTTGGATATATACCTAGAATTGGGGTTGCCGGACCATATGATAATTTTAGACTTAGCTTTCTGAGGAACCACCAAACTGTCTTCTGCAGTGGCTGTGTCATTTTACATTCTCAACAGCAGTGAATGATTATTCCCATTTTTCCACACCCTCTCCAATGCTTGTTATTTTCTTTCTTTTTTTTCAATAGTAGCCATTCTAGTAGGTGTGAAATAGCGTTTCATTTTAGTTTTGATATTTATTTCCTAATGGCTGTGATATTGAGCATCTTTTCATGTGTCTGTTGGCCATTTGTATATCTTCTTTGGAGAAATATCATTTGTTTTTTGCCTATTTTTTTAATTGGTTGGTTTGTCTCTTGTTGAGTTGTAAGATTTCTTTATATATTCTGGATACTAAACTCTTATCAGACATGGTTTCCAAATATTTTCTACATTTCTGTATGTTGTCTTTTATTTTCATGATAGTGTTTTGCACAAAAATTTGAAATTTTAATGACATTTCATTTGTTTATTTTTATTTTTGATGCTTGTGCTTTTGGTATAAAATCTTAGAAACCATCACCTAATAGTGCCTAGGTTCTGAAGATGCTTCCTTATGTTTTTTCCTAGGAATTTTATATTTAGATCTTTGTTCCATTTTGAGATGATTTTTCTTTATGGTGTGAAGTAGGGGTCCACCTTCATTATTTTGCTTATGGATATCCATTTTTCCCAGCACCATTTGTTGAAGAGACTATTCTTTTTCCCTTCAGTGGACTTGGTACCCTTGTCAAACTCTGTTTTATATGTTTATATAAGATTATTATATCTTTTTGATGAATTGACCCCTTGCCATTATGAGGTGACCCTCCTTATTCCTGGTAATATCCTTTGCTCTAAAATGTCCTTTGATATTATACATCCACTCAGTTTGCTTTTGATTAGTGTTCCTATATATATCTTTTTCCATCCTTTTACTTTTAACCTATTTGCATCTTTATAATGAAAGTAGGTTTCTTATAGGCAGCTTATAGTTGTTTCTTGCTCTTTTTATCTAGTCTGATAATCTCTGCCTTTTAATTGTGGTGTTTAGACGTTTACATTTAATATGATTATGTGTTTGAGTTTAAATCTACCATCTTGCTATTTGTTTTCTGTTTTTCCTATCTTTTTTTGTTTCCTTTTTCCTCTTTTTCTGCCTTCTTTTAGATTAATTGAAATTTTTAAATGATTCCATTTTATTGCCTTTGTTTTATTAGCTATAACTCTTTGTTTTGTTGTTGTAGTGGTTGCTTTGGGCTTTGTGGTATAATTTATTTTCCACAGTCTACCTTCAAGTAAAATTATACCACTTCATGTATAGTTTAGGAACTTATGACAATATACTCCTCCCAGCCCTTGTGTTAAAGATGCCATGTATTTTATTTCTATATATAAGCCCCATAAAACATTGCTATTTTTTATTCCTTAAACAGTTAATTAATTTTTTAAAGAGATTAAAAATTAGGAAAAATATCTTGTGTTCTTCATTCATTTGTATAAAGCCAGATTTCCATTTGTCATCACTTTCCTTCTGCTTGAAGGACTTAAGAATTTAAGTCCTGCAGGTTTACTGGCAATGAATTCTTTCAGCTTTTGTGCATCTGAGAAACTTTGTTTGTCATCATTTTTGAAAGATATTTTCACCAGGTATAGAATTTTTTTCTTTCAGCACTTACAGGTAATGCCCTACTGTTTTCTACCTTATGTTGTTTTTGATAAGAAACCTTTCATCTCTTGTCTTTGTTCACCTTTACATAATGTGTAGTTTTTCATTGGCTGCTTTAAAAATTATTTTCATTATCACTGATTTCAACCAATATGATTATTAAGTTGATTGGTGTTATTTTCTTTATGTTTCTTTTGCTTGGGTTCAATGAGCTTCTTGGATCTGTGAGTTTATAGTTTTCATAAAATTTGGAAAATCTTGACCATTATTTCTTCAGATCTGTTGTCTTCCTTTTCCTCTCTGTGTTTCATTTTGGATAGTTTCTATTGCTGTCTTCACATTCAGTAATCCTTTCTTTTGCAGTGTCTAATATACTATGTAGTCTTGTAGTTTTCCCATCTAGAGATGTAGTTTTTTATTTTTATTTTTTTGATTTCCATGTTTGTTAAAGATTTTGATATGACAGTTGAAACATCAATATTCTGAATGGAAATATAAATTCACTGTTGAAGTCTATCATTTTTAACCACAGCTTAATATTTGAGTATATGGTAAACATAAATATGAAACAGCTTTTTAAGTTATAGCAGATTAGATTTTGTTATTTAGAAAATTGTCAAGCAAAAATAAAATATAACTATTTAAAATTATTATGAATATTTTATGCTTTTAAGAAACCATTTTACTTTCATTACAAACCATTGTGGGAATAACTAACTGATGCTATTGCAGTCTTATCTATGGTACCTTTTCTTTTACCTGAATAAAGAATTGCAAATTATACCTGAGAGAAAGATTCAGTAAACGAATTATCTTTCTTTAAAATATGTTGAAGAAACAAGAGCCTTTGTAACTGCCTTTCATGTCCTTTTACTTGAGCCATGGATGACCCATTTTTTACTCTTGTTGCAGCAGAGTGTTTATGCTGAAATTGTCTTCCTCTTTGCCCTTAATCTTTTTTTTCTTCTTTTTTTTAATTGTATGTAATCTCTTGTAAATTCTCCTCCTGAAGAGTGTAACAGTAAGTGGATATTGAAGGAAATGTTTCAATTGGTGAAATCTTTATGTCCATTGTTCTTTTTAAAATTATTCTATCATGAAATATTTGCAAACTATTCATTCAAATGCACTATTCCAGAACTTTGGCATGTATCTATTAAAGCATTTGTCTTAGATGGACTTGAGTTAAAAAAACAAGAATATTGATTCACGGTTTTGAGACTAGGAGAATTTCAAAATTGAGCTGTCATCAAGGCCATGCTTCCATCCAATGTCTGTGACACTCTGGTGCTGGCTGCTGGTGATCTTTGGAATTTCTTGGCTTGTGCCCCTTTCTCATGTCACATGTCGATGTCCTCCCTTCTTTTCCTGCTTCCATTGACTTTCAGATTCTGGCTCCTCCCCATGGCTTTCTCTGTGTCTGAATTTCTTCTACTGATAACTCCAGTAATCTTTTGAATGTCAGTTGCCAAAGGAAATATGGAAGCTTTTAAAAACTGGTGAGTTTTGTCAGCTAAATTTCTGTTGCCATTGAATCTCCATCATTTTTCCTCTTCAGCAGTTATCCATGGAATTATCTGAGTATTTTATTGAATTTTCAGAAGACATCTTGATTGTGGTGGGTGGGGAGAGTGAAGTCAGGGTTCCACCATTCTGCAGAGAGCTAGAGATGTGGTTTTAATCTCTAGAAGTTGGTTATATTTTCCACATATCTGTTTAACATAGTCTTTCTTCCAGCTTCTTGAGCATATGAAATATAATTGTTTTAATGTCCTTGTCTACTAGTTGTATCACCTGCATGCTTTCTGGGTTGGTCTCTGTTGATTGACCTCCTTAATACGAATTGTATTGGTTTGCTTCTCTGCAAATTTGGTAATTTTTTTATTGGACGTATGCTGGATTTTTTTTGTACTGATACAGATATCCCTTTGGTTTTGTTCTGGGACACACCTAGGAAACAGTTTTGTCCATTCAAGGCTTGCTTTTAAGCTACATTAGCTGGGATTGGAACAGCCCTTATGCTATGGTTAATTTTTCTAACTACCAACACAAAACCCTTCTGGTACTCCACCTGATTTCCTGTGAATTAGGAGGTTCTTTCAGTCTGCCTCACGGGCACACAACCTCTTCCTATGCCTCTGTGAGCCTCTGTGTGAGTACTAATCCTTTTGGGTTGTTATTTTTTCTCCACACATGTGCTGATGAGTACTCAGCTAAACATTCAAGGTGGACCCTCAGTAGATCTTTCAGATTCTGTCTCTGTGCTGCTTTCTTCTCTCTGGTACTCTGTCTTGCAAACTCTAGCTGCTTTGGCAGACTCTTAGCTCTGTCTCCTCAATTCAGGGAGACTGCTGGGGTCCCCTTCCAAGGCAGTAAGGTAGGGCGATCTCAGAGCTCATTTTCCCCCTCTTTTTCAGGGATCACTTTCTTGCACTGTCTCATGTCTAGTGCTTGAAAACCATTGTTTCATATCACTTTCTGGCTTTTTAGTTGTTTCAGGCAGGAGGTTAAATCTGGTCCCTGGTCCTTTATCTTGGCCTTAAGTACAAATTCTAGAAACCTGTTTTAAACATGTTAAATTGTTCAGTGGTCCTTTTTAACTTCACAGAAATGAGATCATGTTGTATATATTATTCTGCAAATGCTTTTTTTAGTTAATGATATGTCTTAGATGTCATTTCATATCAGAATACATACAGAGCCATCTAATTTTTAAAAATTACTATATAGTAATACCCTATTGTATAATGGTACTATAATGTATTTAACTTGCCCTGTTGATATTTAAGCTATTTCCATTTTTAGCTGTTATGATCTATGCTGTTAACAAAATCTCTATACTTAAGACTTTCCGTATTTATGCTAGTATTTCAGGGATAAATTCCTAGAGGTAGAATTCCTAGGCTAAAAGGGGTAGGGCATATGCATTTGGGGTAGGGTGGGGCATATGCATTTTAATTTAAAATATTTGATGCCAAATTTGCTTCTAAAGAAATTTACACACCCGCTAAGTATTATGAGAATGACTGCTTCTACATCCTTACCATATTACAATTCTTTGATTTTTTTTTAAAATTCTGGGCATTTTTAAGTTTATTGGCTGTTTTCTTTATATTTTTTTCTTTACAAAATACCTGTTTGAAATCTTTAGCTCTCTTTTTATTGATTGTAAAAGCACCTTCCATATTAAGGAAATTATTCTTTTTCATATGCATTGCACATATTTTCCCCCAGTTTTTCCTTGAGTTTTGATTGATTTTTTTGTCCCTTGGGAAATTGAATTTTTTATAGTGTGCAATTACTTTGCAAATACATGATTTTTCATATATGCTAAATATTTATGCATATTATAGAGTAAAAAGTGAGTCTCCAGGCAGATCTGTTCCATTCTCCAGGGAAACCATTAACAATTTGGTGTGAATTTGTACAGACCTTTCTTACACATAAGCAACATATATATATTGTTAGATTCTGTATATAGCTTTATTGTTAATTTAAATAAGATGTTTTACATGGCTTTTTTTTTCCAATAATATATTTTTGAGAGCTTTCTGATTCAGTTTGTGTAAATATACCTCATTCCTCTTAAGACCTGATTAATATTACACAGTGTTTATGTGCAGTCAACCCTTTTGCTGATATTTAGATTCTTTCCATATTCTGTTACAAACAGTGCTACAAAAACACCCTTATAAATGTTAGTTTACATTTTCAGTTATTTCTGTGGTATAGATTCCTAGAAGGAAAATTGCTGGATCTAAGATTATGCTTATTTTAAATATTGATAGATACTGGCACATTACGTCACAATTACGTTATATCGATTTGTACTCTAAGAAGAATGAGAGTGCTTATTTCCCTACATTCTTTTAAATGCTGTGTAATTTAATGGCTCAAGTTGATAAATGTTTGTTTTATTTTGATTATCCTGACTCTTACTGTGGTTGAAGATCTTTTCGTATGCTTTTATTCATCTATTCACAGGCTTTGTCTAGTTTTTCCATTGGGTTTTTATTTGTAGAACCTCTTTATGTATTATAGACGTTAATTCCTTCATATAAATCTTGCCAGTATTGTCTTCTAGTTTGTCATTTGCTTTTGTTTATATTTTTCATTAAAAAGAAGTTTTTAGTTTATTAGTCTTTTCCTTTTGGTGTATGGGTTTAGTGTTCTGATAATTTTGTGTTTAAATACACTTGTAGTAAGGAATATAAGGAATGAAGTATTGATCCAGTATTTTATTGTAGTTTTTTATCCTAAATGACATTTAATGAATAACTTTCTTTAGGTTATTTTTAATCTACAGTCATTCTCCTAGTCATATTCTAGTTTGCAGCAAAGTACAGTAAGACTAGATAAGTTCATAAATGTTCCTATGATCATGAAACCCAAGAAATACATTTGTATGTGAAGCTAGACTGTGAATGTGTGTGCGTATATGTGTAAATATATACATTGTGTTCTTCCCTCTACAGATATACCTGTGTATTCCTTCATCTTTTTTTTCCCTTTTCCGGTTATTTATCAACTGACCAACTTTTTTTTATTTTTTTATTTTTTTATTTTTTAATCTTCATTTTATTGAGATACAGTCACATACCACGCAGTCATACAAAACAAATCGTACTTTCGATTGTTCACAGTACCATTACATAGTTGTACATTCATCACCTAAATCAATCCCTGACACTTTCATTAGCACACACACAAAAATAACAAGAATAATAATTAAAGTGAAAAAGAGCAATTGAAGTAAAAAAGAATACTGGGTACCTTTGTCTGTTTGTTTCCTTCCCCTATTTTTCTACTCATCCATCCATAAACTAGACAAAGTGGAGTGTGGTCCTTATGGCTTTCCCAATCCCATTGTCACCCCTCATAAGCTACATTTTTATACAATTGTCTTCGAGATTCATGGGTTCTGGGTTGTAGTTTGATAGTTTCAGGTATCCACCACCAGCTACCCCAATTCTTTAGAACCTAAAAAGGGTTGTCTAAAGTGTGCATAAGAGTGCCCACCAGAGTGACCTCTCGGCTCCTTTTGGAATCTTTCTGCCACTGAAGCTTATTTCATTTCCTTTCACATCCCCCTTTTGGTCAAGAAGATGTTCTCCGTCCCACGATGCCAGGTCTACATTCCTCCCCGGGAGTCATATTCCACGTTGCCAGGGAGATTCACTCCCCTGGGTGTCTGATCCCACGTAGGGGGGAGGGCAGTGATTTCACCTTTCAAGTTGGCTTAGCTAGAGAGACAGGGCCACATCTGAGCAACAAAGAGGCATTCGGGAGGAGGCTCTTAGGCACAACCACAGGGAGGCCTAGCCTCTCCTTTGCAGCAACCGTCTTCCCAAGGGTAAAACCTGTGGTAGAGGGCTCAACCCATCAAACCACCAGTCCCCTATGTCTGTGGGCAACTGACCAACTTTTATGTCACTCTAGTATTTACTAAGAATAATACTCAAGGGAGGGAAGGTTTTTAGTTTAGGGCTTGTTTATGATTGACTTGAGAAGATAATTGCAGCATAAATGGTACAGAGTATTGAAAGTCATTAAAAACAAAACAAGTGGAATTGGAACTTTAATCTGGATCTTTTAGGAGTGGCAGGTTTACACATTTTTCATTTTGGCTTTGAGCTTCACGATAATATATCACGTCTACTTTGTATTATATTAATTAAAGCAAATTTAAGAGAAAAGTGTCTTTATCCTATACTGTCTTCTTACCTGGTCTGGTTTTAGGGCTTTACTTAAAGCAAAATTTGTGATTTTATGTTAAAGGTAGTTATTATACAGTTCAAGTACTCGTTGTCTGAAGAAGCTAATTGAAACACTCTAGATATAACAGCTATAAAATGAAAATATAAAATATCTTATTTTGTCACATTTTGTATGCTGTACATGAAATGGTGTTAATTACCTATAACTTACTTTATTTAGAGCATGGACCTGGAATTGATATATTTACACCTGGTAAGCCTGGGGAATATGACTTGGAAGGTGGCATATGGGAAGATGAAGATGCCCGGAATTTTTATGAGAACCTCATTGATTTAAAAGCTTTTGTCCCAGCCATCTTGTTTAAAGATAATGAAAAAAGTTGTCAGAACAAAGACTCCAACAAAGATGATTCCAAAGGTAAATTCTAGAGGAAAAATATTTACCTTATATAAGGGTTCAAGAGTTCAATCGGCAACTGAAAATACTGCCAGTAACTCAATTCAATTCTGATTCTACCCAGAGTTAGACCAGACTTCACAGGTTGTGGAGTGTAAGATTGCCCTTTAGTTACAAACTGCACTTCTGGCTAACTGTCTACAAATTTGGGAGTTCTCCCACCCCTCCCCCCCCCACCTTGGGTTTGATAATTTGCTAGAACAATACACAACTGACTGAATGTGCTATAGTAATAGTTTTAATTATAGTTGAAAGATACATATAGGATGAGGTCTGGGAGCGTCTCATACACAAGCTTCCTTCCTCTACACCTGGCATTAAAATGCATCACCCTCCTAGCATAAATATGTATCTTCTCCATCGTGGAGACACACCTGAGCTTCCAGTGTCCTGAGTTTATATAGGATTTCTTTATGTAGGCATGATTGGTGGAATCAGTGACCATGAGGTTGAACTCAGTCTCCAGACCCCCAATCAAATGGTTGGTCTTCCTGGTGTGACCACCCCCCAACCCTGAACAACAGGTGTGGCTGGCCCCACTCTGTCATCTTATTAGCATATGAACTATCAAGTGTGGTCCTGGGCCCACCTTGAAGAACATAAGGTACTCCTTTTACTGGAAATTCCAGAGATGTAGAGGTTACCTCCTCAAAAACTGGGGACAAAGACCAGCCAAATGTTATGTGATGCTACATCATAAGTGCTGTTGATGTTAAAAATTAGCTTCAAAACAGTATTTGTCTAATGTAGTTGCTAGTTTTGTAATGTGAACATTGGGTCATTACATTAAATGAATGACAGAATAATATGGAATGGAACCTGAAAGGGTGATAATTGACATACATTTAAGTTAATGTAAATTAATTTGAAAATGTATGTTTATACTAACTTACAATGAATTCATGTGAGATCTTGGTAAGATACTAATTTTTCCCAATTGAACTGTTAGGGAAAGTGTTAGCTATATAATGCTCTTTATCTGTAATACTCTTTGTAGGCTAGATATCCCAGGGTCTTTGTGAAAAAGGGTTTCTTTAGAGAAATCAAAAGCTTTGAGATCATGGGCTCCCACCTTCATATGCCCTGTTAAAAGTTAGTGTGTTTTAGGGTCAGTCAGGTTGAGGAAGAGGGAATAGTTAATTGAATCTAGTTGATTCATCCTCTCAAATGTATCTCAAATTCATCCTATCTTTACTACTACTATTCAGGTATAAGCTACCATTATCTCTTACCTGAGGTTATCTGGTTTCCCTTTATTTGCTCTTTCTCCCTTGTTTACATCCTAGAAATTAATTTTACTTTCCTGCCTAAATACTTTACATTGCACTTGGAATATAATTTAAAATTGTTAATATGGTCTCTAGGATCCTGCATGATTTGGCTGAGGTCTACCAGATGTCTCTTACCACGATTACCCTTTTTCATCTTTTTCAGTTTCTGGAGCAGGCCAGTCTTCTTTCCTCCTTCTACATTGTGCCATTTTCTGCTTGGAACCCTTTCTCCACTCTCCCCCACTTGACCTCCTCATGCATACTAATTTAATTTCCTTAGATAGATTATAAATTTCTTGAGAAAAATCACATTTTAAGCTTTTTCTGAGTGTTTTGACAGTTTAGCATGGTTTTGAATACATAGCTTAATCACTTAAATGTGGGATTTTGATAGCCAGGCATCAGGCAGCACTGGGGAGTGTCTGTATCTCCATATGGGCAGGGATTTGGGTCTGTTTTAGTTCCAGTATGTCCCCAGTGTTTAGAAGAGTACCTGGCATATAGTAGGAATTTAATAAACATTTGTTGAATGAAAGAATTTTGACAAAAGTAAGGAATGAATGAATGAGAAAATAGTGGTCTGTCTGTATTTAGAGGCAGGAAAACCAATCCATACTAGTTAGAGCTTTGATTCTCCTAAATATAGCATGGCATTATGTATCAGTAGGAAATTTCTGCTTTCAGTGCAGAAATTTGGAGATGAGAGAAAATGAGACGACGAGGATGAGAGATACAATATCAGCTGTTTGCATGGTAACTCAATCACCTTTAAGCATTAACTCTTGAACTCTGGTTTCTTTTTTTTTTTTTAAGTTTACAAAAATTTTCGGACAGAAAAGTAACACTAGTATACTGAACTCACATTTACTCTGTCACTCAGCTTCAACAATTATCACTTCAATTCTTTTGTTTTTATCTTTCCTTTATAGCCTTTTACTAACTCCTGGCCATTTTCTTTTGTTTTGTCCCGTTTCTGGTTCTTTCCCTGGACGTCTAAACTTAAAAGGATATCTTCCTAATTGACTTTACGATATCTAGCTTTTTCTGTCTTTCTAATTTATCTTATATTGCTGCTAAATTAATTTTTATATAATATCACATTTAAATGTTACCTCCTGCTCATGACCCAGTGGAGGTCATGCTACATAAAGGAAGAAATCTGAACTCCTCATTTCAGGATATGAGACCCTCCTTAATCTGAATTCACTTTTATCTATTCAACTTTATTTCCCCTTTATCTTTAGCACTAACCCTCAGTCCATGTAAATCTCCATCCATCTCTCCATGGATTTATCCATTTCTTTGTTTAGTGAACAAGTGGCAAACAGATACAAAGAAGTTATGGTCCTTGTTTCCAAAGAGCATAATACAATACTTCATAAAGTCTGAATGTGTTAAATTTTCATCCAAATTTGTTGCCAGGTTTATGGCACTGTGCAGATTCTGAGACAAGTTTTGGAGATTTTGTGAATCCTTAAACAGTTTTTTTTGGCATCATAATTTCAGTATGATTTTTAATTCTTCATTTTTAAACAGAGGCAAAAGACTCTAAAGATAATAAGGAGGCATCAAGTCCTGATGATTTGGAACTTGAGTTGGAGAATCTAGAAATTAATGATGACACTTTGGAGTTAGAGGGTGGAGACGAAGCTGAAGATCTTACAAAAAAACTTCTTGATGAACAAGGTAAAGTGCTGTTTTCTCAAAATTTTTCATTTTTGATTAGTTTTTACATAGAACTTGCCAAAGGATATGGTTCTTTAATTCCCTATTCTGTTGCCAGGCCATTTTTTTGGGAATTTGATTTAAACAAAACACTATATACCCAAGATTATGTGATTGAAAGCTTTAGTGATCATATATTCTGAATATCTTAATAGATGCTCCTTATTCTTCTCTGATTACTTGCTAGCGTTGTCCTTAATTTATTTTATTCTGTGACATAATCTTTACAAAATATAAAGATATTTGAAAGTTGTACTCAAATGGTGAGGGATAGAAAGACAACTAGCATATTAGTTCAACTGTGATAATTTTGTGTCTTTGTAATTGAGTCATGATTTGTATTTAGTTATAAGCATTGTACATCATTGCTGTGTACATTATTACCTAAATATTTCCTAACAGGTTTCTTTATTAGTTGGGACTCTTGGCTATAGGTGATAACAACTCAATTTAAATTAGCTCAAGGATGAAAGAGAATGTTTTGGCTTAGGTAACTGGGAAGCCCAGTGACCTCCAGGACTCTCAGGGTTTTGTTAGGTCTGTTGATGTGTTTGCTTCTCTGTGTACGCCTTCCCTGCCTTCTGTCAATGTTGCCTTTCTGGTGGCTTCATTTGTTCCTATTGCAGATTCTCTTTCTCCATGTCAGGAGGGGAGGGCAGGCATGGCTGGAGGCTGCTGAGGCTTGAATCATACCAGCTAGGGAATCAGAGGAAAAGAGACTCTCTCTTCCACTGTCTGTAAATATCATGAACGGGCTCTTTCGCTAGTCCTGTGTCATGCTCGCTCTTGTGGCCAAGTGGAATGGTGGTATGCTCTGCTCTGATTGGCAGCACCCACCCCCTATCAAATCATGTGGAACTGGGGAGGCTTAGTTCCTCAGAGGCAAGGGTTGAGAGTACCGGTAATTGACAGAGCCTGGGGGAAGGAATGCTGGGAGATAAAATAACAGACATACTACAAAGCTACATGCATTTTAATATGAACTTCAGTATCTAATGCAGAATGTTTACTTTTCTATAGTTGATTTCTGAAAGATTAAAGTGATTTGGGTTTATGATTCTAGAGATACCCAAACTTTCTCGGGTAATAGCTCAAAGGTGGTTATTTATATTTATTTATTTGCACAGGAAAATGGCTCTAGATTTATCTATTTCCCAAATAAATAATAGTTTGATATTTTTTATTCTTAGTTGTTCTCTGTTTTGTTTTGTTTTGTTTTGTTAACCTATTTAAAAAATAATTTTATATTAGAACAAGAAGATGAAGAAGCCAGCACTGGATCTCATCTCAAGCTCATAGTAGATGCTTTTCTCCAGCAGTTGCCCAACTGTGTCAATAGAGATCTGATAGACAAGGTATGTTTATGTTTCTGTATTTGTCCTCAAGCATGTAGACCTTGTTAGGTAGCTCTAACTAGTAATGTCAGTGGTTTCCAGACTTTATATGCCATAGAATGAACCATTTCCTCAAATTAAATCTTATATAGGGCTCCAGGATAAACACACATAAAAATAGAACCTGGTCATTGATGCTCTGGTTGGGTGTGAACTAACTCCAGAATGCTGTTGGCTTGACACCCTTCTCATGAGGACCCCACAGTTTGGAAACTGTTGTTTTAGATCAGAGGTTCTCAAAGTATGGTATGTGATTCCCTGGTGGTTTTGGAGACACTTTCAGGAGGTCTACAAGATTAAAATTATTTTGTTAATAATACTAAATATTTTTGCCTTTTTCACTGTTTTTGACATTTGCAAAAGTGATGGTGGATAAAACTGCTTGCATTTTAGCATGAATCAAAATGTACTAGTGATTGTATTCTTCACTGCCATTCATTTGCACTTTTAAAAAATATGCCAGTTGTACTTAAGAATCTCCTTGATTCAGTGAAAATCAGTGATTTTATTAAATTTCATCCTTTGAATATACTTTCGGCAAAATATGAATTATACGTAAAGCACTTCTGCTCTTTTGAGGTTGGCTCAAGGAAAAGTGCTTGTGTGATTGTTGCAAGCTAAAGTAGTCAGTTTTTCCATAGTTGTCAGAACTGATAGACAGAGTTGGGTATTTGGCAGACATTTTTCTAAAATGAACAAAGTGAGCCTGTCACTTCAAGGTAACAACTGAAAGAATTTATTGTCAGTTATCAAATCTTAGTTTTCAATGAAGAGTACAATTCTGGAAAACTTATATCCATCACTGGTAGCTTGACAGCTTTCTAACACTCTTCTGAAGAGACTTAATTGATAAGACTTTTCTGATGAGATTGGTGGTGATATTAAAGAATGTAATTATTTATCTCATATATACATTTGGAAGCCCTGCATAGCTCAGTGATCTAATATTTTCCAAATAACCAATACACAGTGTTACAAAATCATGCATTAGTTTTAAAAGATCGATTCAAGCTGTGAGATAGACTGCTGGATTTTAATTTAACAGAGCATAAAAAGTTTATCAATATGGTTTCAGAGTCCACATTGCAAGTAATCCTTAAGAAAATATGCTTTCCTTTTCTAATAGACTATATAATATGTACGAAGCCAAATTTTCTTCATTTATTCATCCAAAAACAGCACATCACAATGGATTGAATGCATAAATAGATATGAGATCCAGCTGTCTTCTCAAACAGGTTTCATTTTGAAAAATTTATTTTTCATAAAACTTGAAGTAGCAGGTTTATTGCTACTTCTAAATAAATTAATATTTTATAAAAAGTTCTCAGTTTTAATTTCTAATACAGTTAGTATTTATAGATACAACCCACATAAACTAAACTCTTTAGGGTCCTCAATAATTTTTAATAGTATAAAGGACTCTTGAGGCCAAAAGTTGAGAACCATTGCTTTAGATCATTCTTTGGTCACAGTGAAAGGTAATCTTTTTTTTTTTCTTGTGATGCTTTGAAGGGTCCCTTATAAAGAACTACAGAAGTCAGGTTATTTTTCTACTTTTAGTTTAACCTTTCTTCACATATATAATTGTATTTCAGTGACTTATTTAGGTAATCAAATAGACCTGAAACTTATTCCAAATTGGCTTACTTTGGGAGTGTTTAAGTCATTGTGCAGATTCAAAAATCCTGCAAATAACAGAATTTATTTCTGCTTTCTTAAGAGACAGACTTTTTTTCTCTCTTCTGTGAGGCAGAACTCAAAATAATTGCTAGATTACTTTTCTGAGCTTTGGATATGACTGCTCTGTTCCCTGCTAAATGTTGATGTATTTACTGGATATGAAAAAGGATGAAGGAGATACATACTTTGACATTCCTGTTCCATCCCCACCCCCTACTTTTATTATCCCTAAAGTTGAAGGTAGGATTCATCACGTTTGTATCCTAGTAGCATTGTTGTTATGAATCTGAGGTCAGGCCATAAAAATGTATTTTTCTAGTATCCATCTCAGTATTAAGAGTTGTTGCCAGTAATGACCACATAATTAGATTTAAGTTAGCTCTCTGAAGGCCAGATGAAGAATCAGGAGCCATCCCCTTCCTATTGGAACCCGCTGGGTTCCTCCGGGAATAAGCTACCTTGTGAAAGGAATTTCTTCCATATACGTTGGTAAAGGTTTAAATGGCTTAACAGGAAAGTATTATGAAAAATAGGAAAACCTATGAATTGTTTTAATTCAATACTTATGTAGCTGCAAATAACTTTAGGACAGGCTTTTAGCAACAACGACGGCAAGAGTTATAAAACCAAAAATGTTCTTAGAAATCATCTGGTCCTAGCCCCTCATTTTATGGATGAACAGTTGAGACTTTCCCACGATTTCATAGGCAGAATACTAACAAGATCTGGATATCTTGTTTTATCTGTGCATAGACTGTGCTATTTGTATACATGAATTCATCTGTTCTTAAAATGAGGATTGGCTCGCCTTTTTTCCTTCTCTTTTTAAAACTATCTCTTTTGTTGAAATATATTCACATACCATATAGTCATTTAAAGTGTACAACAGCTGTTCATAGTTTTATTTTATTCAACACCACAGTTTTTGAACATTTTCATTACTCCAAAAAATAAAAATAAAAATAAGAACAAAAATAAAAGAGAACACTCAAAACCTTCCATACCCCTCCTCCCCCCTCATTTATTTCTTTTAAAATTTTTTTTAAATTGAAATATATTCACATACCATAAAATCATCCAAAGTATAAAACAATTGTTCACAGTGTTATCATATAGCTGTGCATCCATCACCGCAATAAAAATGAGAGTAAAAATAAAAGTGAAAAGAATACCCAAAAGTCTCATACCCCCCACCTCCATATTATTAATTGACTTTTTGTCCCCATTTTTCTACTCATTTGTCCATAAACTGGGTAAAGGGAATGTGTGCCATAAGATAAAACCTTCACTTTTAATTTAGTACTAAAGGGATAAAAGAATTTGCTTGTTTAACTTTATTATGTTACTGCCATTAAGATTTTTTATGGCACTCTAAATATCAGTTCTTCTAGTAGTTAGAAAAAGTAGGCATTGAACTCTTAAAAAATAAAATTGCTTATGAAGTGGGGGAGTATGATACTCCTTTATACTATTTATATGTAAGTGAGCAATTTAAAATTCTTTTTGTATACATGAAGTCATTGACTGGGTATGAATGTTTCTCTCTCTTTCATTTACTGTAAGGGCAGATAATTTGAGTAGGGCCTAAGTGAATATTTTCCTAAATTTTAATTCCTTAAGTAACAAATCTGAGGGAATGAATTAGTCCTTTTCTTGTCTGAATCAAAAATGTTTTATTTCAGTGTTCACAAAAGAGAAAAACCCAAATTTTACTTAATCCTGCCAGAGCCTAATCTTTTTCTAAAAAATATAATTGAGTCAAGGACTCATTTATGGCCTCCAGCTATTGTTTTGCATGTTGTTATTCTGAAATCAACTGACTGAAAAATGTGTACATGTACTTTAAAATGAAATGGGGTGACTTGAGGATGTCTGTGGGCTTCTGTAGAGTCTCACCCCCTTGCAGGGCTTTTCCGTAAACTGGTTTTGTGTTTTGTGTTTCTGTTTTTCACACAGTTCAGTTCTAGTTTTTCAGTTTCTAACATGATTGGATTTTCCATTTCAAGCTCTCTGATTGTTTTTTCCAAATATTCCATATAATCCAAAGGGAAGATTCCTTTTCGGTAATGTTTCTGGTCAGTGTCATTCACAGTAATGCCTTTTTCTTCACTCACTTGACAGAAGTATTTATTTTTGCTTAATAAAATTAAAAAATGACTGTTGAACAGTCTTTGATTGATCTGAAGTGTTTTGAAACAAGTTTTCTAAAAACTGCTTACTGAATTTTTAAGGAGCAGTTGTGACACAGACAGACAGACACCGCTAGGGTAGGGGTTCCTTTGCTTCTATTTCTCAAGATATGGCAGGAATTAGTTAAGTTAATATACATATGAAGCTGATTTTTTCTTTTTAATTTCCTCTAGTTCATTAATTCTATGAATTTTTCAACTCATGTAGTCTTTTATTCCTCTATTCTACATTTTTATTGAACTTCTACCAGGTATTCACATGCTTTATTAACTCACAGTTTGTGGAGAGTTTTGAAACAGTTTTTTTTCTTTGTTTTGAACACTATGGTGTTTTTTGTTGTTTTGTTTGCATTTAATTGGCATTTGACTATTGAGGGTTGTTTTCTCTACGTTTATAAAATTCATTTAGAAAGCGTCTACAAAAAACGTATGTATTTTAAAGGATAATGTTCATAAATACTTACTGAAGTATATTTTATTTTTAGTCTGTTTCTTAATTTTTGTTGAAACATAGGACATTATTAGTTTTGTGAAGTTCTCCGATGTTAACCAATAACCAGTTTCCTTTTCTGAGTAGATGAACTTTGGCATTTTTATCCCAAGATGTCGTTTATTTGTGACGCTGTCTTTTATTAGGAGTTGTGTGACACCATATATTACCATGCTGAGGACCAGAAGTTTAAATGTTTCATGTGGGTGAATTTCTTGAAAGAACGTTAGT
The DNA here is from genome assembly GCF_015220235.1 of Choloepus didactylus. NCBI lineage: Eukaryota > Metazoa > Chordata > Mammalia > Pilosa > Megalonychidae > Choloepus > Choloepus didactylus. Next base: position 141,703,019 of record NC_051314.1, on the reverse strand, counting down.
GTGTTTTCAGCTTTTCTCTGTTGTTCTAATTACCTGGAAATAAATGTTACTGTTATAACCGAAAAGATGTTATTACATCTGTAAAAACAGAAAGAAAGGTTTTGTAAGACATTGATTTAACTCTCTCGACAGATATTCATGTAAGGTTTCAATTGTGGTGAATACTTTAACATTGGTTTGTGCCATTTCATCAAAAGTTTTAATCAGTTGGGAGGTGTTTTAATATAGAGTGAAGAGTAGAAATCCTTTACAAATCAGGAAAGTCTGAAAATCTTTTATTTGTTCTGATCTTTAAATCCACCAAAGGATTGGTATTAATGATAAAATAATTTTGTGAACCTATGGAAGGAACATATTTGAGATATCTAAAGGATATTCTTGCAGATGCTTGTGAATAATCTGTGCCTGTCTCTCATACGTAGTTAATTTTTATTCTTTTTTTGTTATCCTTATTAGCATTAGTAATTTTTGTTGGCTTATAAATACTCTTGCTACTTTATAGTTCTATCAGAAAACTTCCCTGATATTTGCATTGATTTAAATGACTAATCAGACCAAAGGCATTGATTGCACTTCTCGCATAATTACGGTAGGTCTTCAAGCTCCCCACTCGAAGTTCTGTTCTCAACTCTAGGTTGTAATGAAAAAATGTATGAAGTATATATTTTTAGGTATGTAAGTAGAAAAGACTAAGCTTACTGACCTTGCAGTTTGAGTTATGGTTATAATAATTGTGTTTTAAAACCATTTTGAAATGTTTAGGAGCAAGTAGAAGTCCATTGTAGTAATTGGGGTTCTATTTTCAGTAGCTAAATCAAGGACTTTAAAAAAAAAAGTTTGCCTTTTCTCCTATAGGCAGCAATGGATTTTTGCATGAACATGAACACAAAAGCAAATAGGAAGAAATTGGTACGAGCACTCTTCATAGTTCCTAGACAAAGGTAAGTATTAAAAAAAGAATAATTTGGTTTTTTTTACTCTGTAGTAATGGTTATAAAATCAAAGTTCTCATTTAATTATCTCTTTATAAATATCACTTTTCTTTTGAATTTACTCAGCCAACAGGTACCCACTCTTTTTTTAACTTATTTGCTACAACTTGTTTCTAGTTGTTTTTATTATGGTAATATATATATGACATGAAATTTACCATTTGAACCACTTTTAAGTACAATGGCATTAATTACTCTTCAATGTTGTGCTACCATCACCACCTTCCATTACTGAAACTTCTTCATCACCCAGAGTGGAAACTAATCAGTTAAGCAGTAATTCCCCATTCCTCCTCCCACTTCTAATTGTTTTTTTTTAACTTTTTATTTTGAAATAATTTCTAAGTTACAGGATAGTTGAAAAATAATACGAATCCCATACAGAGAACTCCAACCTACCCCTACACCCCATACCCAGATCTACTAACATTTAATGTTTTGCCACATTTTAAAAATATTTCTTCCCTTCTTTCTTTCCCTTTCATTAATTCATTCTCTCTGCCTTCCTGCCTATCAATCTATCTGTCTATCATCTTCTAAACATTTGAGAGTAGGTTGTATTCATCATGCTCCATGAGCTCTATTTTAATACTTCCATGTACATTTCCTAGGAGCAAGTACCGTAAGTACAGTTATCAGGTTCGAGACATTTAACATTGACGTGAGCTTTCAATCTATATTCCAGATTTTTCTTACATCTCAATATTGTCCTTTGGGTCTTTTCTCCATTATTGTAGCCAGTCCAGAATCACACGTTGCCTTTAGTTGTTGTCATTTCTTAATCTCTCTCCCTTCTTTTTAAATTGTGGATACATATACAGCATGAACTTTCCCATCTCAACCACTCCAAAATATACTAATTAATTCAGTGGGATTAATCACACTCATGTTTTGCTACCCTCACCACCATCCATTACCAGAACTTTCCCATCACTTTACACAGAAACGTGGACCCATTTTGCATTAGCTCCCCACCCTACCCCTGCAACCTGTACTCTACTTTCTGTCTTTATGAATTTGCACACTCCAGCTATTTCACACAAGTGGAATCGTACACTATCTGTCCATCTGTATCTGACTTATTTCACTCAGCATGATGTTTTCATGGTTCACCCAGATAGCAGCATGCTCACAACCACACCTCTCTAGGGTTGAACAGTATTCCACTCTACGTATAGACCACATTGTTTATCTGTTCATCTGCTGATGGACCTTTGGGTTACCTCATCCCCTTGTTGCTGTGGAGAGTGCTGCTAACGCTGGTGTACAGATAATCTGTTTGCGTCCCTGTTTTTAATTTCTTGGCATATGCCTAGAAGTGGGATTGCCAGGTCATATATCACAGTTCCATGCTCATACTTCCTGGGGAACAAACTGTTTTCCACAGTGGGTACACCATTCACATTCCCACCAACAGTGCACTGAGCTTCCCATTTCTTTTATCATTCCACCGCTTGTTACTTTTCTTTTTTTTGTTTTTTTTTTTTTCAGTGGTCATCCTAGTGGGTGAGAGGTGGTAACTCATTGTGGCTTTGATATGCATTTCTTCAGTGGCCATTTCTTTTCATGTGCTCACTGGCCATCTGTACATCTCTTTGGAAAAATGTCTATTCAAGGCCTTTGCCCACTTTTTTTAGTGAATCCTTTAGAAACTCTTTTCTGTGCATGGTTTTCCAGTATTTTCTTTGTGCTTACCATGGGGCTTAAATTTAACATCCTAAATCTATAACAGTCTCATTAATCTCAACTTAATTTAGCATGCACGCACTATATTTGTATACCCCTCTCTCCCCCACCTTTAGGTAGTTCTTTTCGCAAATTACATATTTATATGTTGTAAGTCCAAAACCATTGGGTTTATCATTACTTTTTATGCATTTGCATTTTAGATCCTGTAGGAAATAAAAAGTGAGGTTACAAACTCAAAATACAATGTATTTACCCATGTCATTACCTTTACTAGAACTCTTTATTGTTTCATACGAATTCATTCTATTGTCTAGTATCCTTTCCTTTCCACCTGAAGATCTCCCTTTAGCATTTCTTGTGGTGACAGACTCACTTATCTTCTGTTCATCTGGGAATGCCTTAACCCTCCTTTATTATTTATTTATCTATCTAATCTAATTTGTGTTAGAGTAATTGTAGGTTGAAAAATCATGCAGAAAATACAAAGTTCCCATATACCCCCTCCACAGTTTTCCCTCTTAAACATTTTGCATTAATGGGTTACCTTTGTTACAATTGATAAAACAATATTATTATTTTATTAACTTATAGTCCATGGTTTGCGTTAGGGTTCACTCTTTGTGTTGTTTCTCTCTCATTTTTAAAGGATAGTTTTGCTCAATTTAGAATTCTTAGTTTGCATGTTTTTGCTTTCATACTTTCAGTGTCATCCCACTGCCGCCTTACCTCCATGGATTTCTGTGAGAAATTGGCACTTAGTCTTATTGAGGCTCCCTTTTACATGACATGTTGCTTCTCTCTTGTGGCTTTCGGAATTCTCTCCTTATTTTTTGCATTCAGCAGTTTATCATATGTCTTGGTGTAGGTCTGTTAGGGTGAATCCTGCTTGAAGTTCATGTAGCTTCTTGGATGTGTATTTTCATGTCTTTCATTTAAATTGGGGAAGTTTTCAGCCATTATTTCCTCAAATATTTTTTTCTGCCCCCTTTTCTCTCTTTTATCCTTCTGGGACTCCCACAGTGTGTATATTGGAATGTTTGATGGTGTCCCACATGTCTCTTAGGCTCTGTTCACTTTTCCTCGGTGAACAAGAACCTTTTATTCAGCCTTCTCCTTAGACTGAATAATTTCAGTTGTCTTACCTTCAAGTTCACTGATTCTTTTTCTGCCAGCTCCATTCTGTTGTTAAGCCTCTCTGGAGAAATTTTTATTTCTCTCAGTGTGATTGTCAGCTCTGTTTGGTTCCTTTTCATGGTTTCTATCTCTTTATTGACATTTTCTTTGTGTTCATCTGTCATTTTCCTGGTTTTCTTTAGTTCTGTGTGCATGGTTTTGTTTAGTGCTTTGAGCATATTTTGGACCATTTTTAAAAAGTTTTGGTATTCCCAAACTCTGGTCTTTCTCATTGATGGTGTCTAATTCTTTATCCTGCTTATTTGCACAAGCCAGTGTTTCCTATTTCTTTGTATGTTTTGTGATCATTTGTTGCAATAGGGACATTTTGGGTATTTTAATGTGTTATCTCTGAAATGCATCTGTTCCTTAAGCTTGTATCCAGTTAGCTTTATGACAGAGCTTTCTTTCAATGCCAGGAACTAACCAAAAAAAAAAAAAAAAAGAAAGAAAGAAAGAAAGGAAACATCACCTTTCTCAGTCTACGCAGATTGACCCGTGTGAGTGCTCTCCTTCAGAGCTTAGCTGTCTTAACAAGTTTAGAGAATAGCCTGGGGCACAAGTATAGGGTCCTCTCTGGTCTTCTCTGTGCATGCATCTTTTCTGTGTATACATGGATGGCCCTAAGAATTTCTCTGTTTACACAGATCCAAATTTTCCCTTTCCACAGGAAACATGTTACCTCACAGTCCCAGGAGCTGCCCTGTATGTCCCTCAGCCAGCAAACCTTTGTAGGAAAGCTCACAGCCTCTGTGCACAGGTTAAGTTCTGGGTTGGTGAGCTCAGTTCCTCAAGCTACCACCGGACAGACTGGCACAGACATGCATGCAAACCTAGTATTTGCACAGAGGTTGCTCTGCTTTCTCTGGAACTGGCACCAGGAACCTGCACTGGGAGTGCAGGCCGGCTCAGCACTGAGCCATTGTGGGGATGTGGAAGGAGCCAGCAAGGGTGCCAGGAGATCCTACCATTTTAAGTAGGCTTTTCCTGGATTTGGTGCTCACCCTATTACTGCATTCCTTTAACTATTTTGTGGAGGTGTCTGAAAGATGTTTATGTCAGTTCTGCTTGTTGTTGAAGCCTTCTGTGGGCGATGGAGCCGTGGAGCTTCTCACTTTGCCGTCTTAATCACTGCATGACCCCCCCCCCATCTGTAATCTTACGAGAAATGCTAAGAATAATAATAACTCAGTAATTGCTAGAAGTGATTGCCTTATATTTTTGCCTCTTAGGAGAAAAAAGGGTATATACATTTTTTGGAGAGTTTTTATTTTGCATAAGCGTCAGACTAATTCAGTAATTATATCATTCTTGCAGTGGTGTATAAATGAAAATTTCCAGCTTATTTGGTTAGTTATGATAGTTTACAGCTGAGATATCTTCCCTAAAGAGTCATTGGATAGAACTGGAAATCACAATAATGATTATGTTGCTGGTGACTTAAGAAGCATATTCAGTTGCACAGTGCTTTCAGAGAATTCTGATGTTCAGTATTACACTAAATTAAAACCCCTACTTTACCTGCAAATTTCGGGACTACTCATAAACTGTTGATCTTAGGAATCCTAGAAATGTTTTCTGTTTATTCAACAGTGAATAATTAAAGAATTTTGTTAACTTTCATGATGATATATAGTTTATAAATAGCTGAGATACTATCCTCAAAAGGTAAGAATTCTGAGGGCTTTCACTCAAGATTTCTTCAGGAAAATTTTAATTTGGCCTATATATAAATGAGTTTTGTATTCATTATCACCTTTTTGTATATATATTTTACAGTAAGGAAATAGCTGAAACCATGGTACTGTAACCCATGACATTCTTGGAAATTTCCTATATAACTGCTTGTTAGATCATACTTTGAAAGCTATCAACTTTTTACATATATGTTATATTTTACAATGAGGAAATAATTGAAACTGTGAAACTGTAGCCCATAACATTATTTGAAATTTGCTCTCTAAATTCTTGTTAAATTGCACTTGGAAAGTTATTACTTCCATGTAAATATGTTATATTCCACAATTATAAAAAAAAAAAGCAAAGTGGGAACGCTTTTTATTTACTAAACTTGATGACATCTTAAAAATGGTAAAATTTCTCGGTGAAACCAAATTACCTCTCTTCTATTTTCTTTCATACTGATTTCTTTAATCCTTCCCCCTGATAATGTCAGCATTTGGTCTTTCATTTGAGTGAGGTGAGAGAGAGAATGTTCTAATATCGTGAACAGATAATTAGGAATTATTTAGTTGAGAAATAAAGGCTTATTGATAAATATTTTTACAATGTAAAATTATATACCACCATTCACCAAATCTAAGGTGCCATCAAGTATTAGGTGCACCATTATTTTATGTACAACTGAGAAGGAAAAAATTGCCAATTTTTGATTTTGAGATACATTTCAGTTTCAGGTATGTGTAAATGGGAAAATATTGATGAATTTGAATTGATTGAAATTTAAATATTTTTTTCCTCAATATAGTGGACCATTTTTTTTCAAGTGGTTCTTTTCTTACTTTATACAATGGAATGTTTACTTTCATATTTTTCTTTTCAGATTTTTTTTTTCTTTCATAAAGGGGGTTTATTTGGTTATAGTGTTATATAGTCTTAAGGCATAAGGTGTCCAAGGTAAGGCATCAACAATGGGGTACCTTCACTGGAGAAAGCCACTGGCATCCAGAAAATGTCTGTTAGCTGGGAAGGCATGCGTCTGGCATCTGTTTGCTCCCAGGTTGCATTGCAAAATGGTGTTCTCTGGAACGTCAGCCTCAGCTTTCGACGGCTGTCTTCAAAATGTCTCTCTCAGATGCAGCTTCTCTAAAGTACTTCTCTTTCTGAGCTTTTATAGGGCTCCAGTAATTCTAGACACAAGCTGAAGGGGTGAGGCCACACCTCCATAAAAACAATCCCATCAACAGGTCACACCCTAATCAAAGGTGTTATTAGTCACATCTCCATGGAAACAATCACAAGTTTCCAACCTAGTCAGCACTAATAGTCTGCCCCCACAAAATTGCATTAAAGAACATGTCATTTTGGGGGACATAATGCATCCAAACTGGCACAGTGCACCTTAGCAGATCTGCTCTTTTGAGACAGGTAGATAAAAACCCTGTCTGACACTTAATAGACACATTTGCAATTTTATAAAGCTCTCATATCTTGCCTGATTTATGCACTAGGCCCAGAAAGGCAGCGTTCCCAGGGCTCATAGGACTTTATGGGATCAAGAAAATGTTTTCATATCCTTTAAAATCAGAAGAGAAAATGAATTTTTGGTCAAATAAAATGTTTCAATACATAAAATTAATATGTTTGCCTTCATACCAACTCAGTCATGAAATATAATGTTTAATGTTTATTAGTGGAAGAAGAGGCTCACAAAAGCAAAAGCATTCAGATTTTTTTTGAATGAAAAAATGTATAGTGACAGTTATCTGAACTTAACTTTTAATTGCAGTTTTTAGAATGTATTAAAAGGCTTGGGTAATGAAAGAAATCATGCAGTGATATTTAAGTAGTTTACGTAAAAGAGAGCATCTTTCCTACCTGTGTTTCCTTTCCACCCTGCTCCACCCCCCAGTAAAAAGTCCTTAAAAATGATACACACACAGACACACAGACACACACACACACTATTATTTGGTCTTATGCCAGTCATATTCTTTACAACTGAGTTTATCTGCTTAAATGGAGATGGAGAGCTACAAATTAGAAGCAGAAGATCTATTGGAAACATGAGCTTGACAGTGGTAGGAAGTGGCAATTTTATGATTTGTGAGAAGAGAGAAAAGTATAAAAATACTTTTATGTAGCCTTTTGGAGCCATGGAGAATACACCACAAGTCTTAAATACTTGACTTGTATGAATATCGTAATTTAAATACTAATAATATAAAAATAAATCATAAAATAATGATTTGGGTTTGTTGTAATCAACTTAAGTGATAAGGAAAGATTCCATTTTGTTCTAAAATTTATTCGTTAAGTAATACTCATTTCTGCTGTGTACTAAGTACTGTGATAATGCTGGGAATACAGTGGTGAACAAGGCTCTTGTATTCACTTAAAATTTGGAGAGGAAGACAGATGAATAATTCTGATGAATAATTCTAAGAGCAGTTGTCATGAAGAAGCACAGCATGCTGTGGAGTAAGTAGCAAGTGGAACTAATTGAGTTAGTCTGGGGAGTCAGAGAATGCTTCCAGAGCAAGGGTCATTTTATCTGAGTCCTAAAAAAGTAGTTTGCGGGGCAAGGGGTGGGTGAGGTAAGGGACTGCAGAGAGAACATTTCTGATAGCGGCAACAGCATGTGCAAAGAGCCAGAGCCAGGAAAGGTGAAGGCATCAAATGATTGCCTTCCCTGGACATTGTCCTCTAGACTGTGAGCTTCAGGAAGGAGCTTCTTTAGTCCCCCACTGTTTAGCACAGTGCCTGACATGGAGTCAGTGGTATGATTATGTAACATGGCAATTGAATGCCCTGTTCTCATCTTCTTCAGCTTCAATGCTAGCCACTCTCCCTCTTACAAAATCCTTAATCAGTTGTAATGATTTTTTGAATAGCCTTTGTTCTGTCTACTTCATTGCCTTTTCCTCTTGTTTCTACTCTGGGATATCCTTTTCCACTGATAGTCTCTGACTCACTCTTTAAGTCTTAGCAAAAGAGCAGTTTTCCCTGAAAAGTCTTCTTCATTTTCCTTATGTAGAAATAGGTGCTATTTCATAGCATTTTGAACATAAAGTCTTCATATGAAGAATTATGCATATTATATCTCGGTTGTTGGTGTGTTACCTGTGTATCTACCCAACTGTAAAAAAGATAAGGTCTTTGAGAGGGAGGACTATATCTTTTCATTTTGTACATCTCCAGCAGCAAGCATAGTGTATGGCATACAGTGGATGTTGGTCTTAAGCAGTTTGTATTTCATATAATGTACATTCACATGACTCAAAACCCCAGGAGTATAAAACAACGTACGGTGAAATGTCTCTCTCCTCTCCTTGTCTTCCGTTTACCTGATGTGCATTCATCCCACTAGGAACTTGCTGGCTCAGTTCTTCTGATGTTCTTCCCAAGCTGCTTTTGCATATACAAGAAAATACAAGGATAGATTCTAATATTTCTTCTTTTTTATACAAAGGGCAGCTAATTATACACATTGTTCTGAACTTCTACTTTTTTCACTTTATTTTTATATTGTTATATATATGTTGTTGTATATATTATTATATATTATATCTTCTTTGTAAATTGCATCTTTCATCGTTATGAAGCTTCCTTCTTTGTCTTTATTTAGTGCTTCTTGGCCAGAATGCCATATTATCTGATATTAAGATTATGATTTCTGCTTTCTTTTTATTTGCACTTTGATATGCCTTTGCCCTTTTTTTAATATTCAGTCTTTCAGAATCACTTTTAGTTGAGTCTCTTTTGTATTTATTTGAATTTAATTGTTTTATTTTGAGATCCATTTTGAAAATATTTCTCTTTTAATAAATAAGTTAGGCTATTTACATTCTAAACAATAACCACATTTTTTATTGTGGTTACACACAAACAATATAAATTTTGCAATTTTAATCATTTTTAAGTATAATTTAGTGACATTAATTACATTTAAAGTATTGTGCTGTCATCACTACCATCTATTACCAAAACTTTTTCGTCAAACATAAACTTATTTGTTGAGTATTAAGTCTTTGTTCCCTTTCCCTCAGTCCCTGGTAGCTTCTAATCTACTTTCTGTCTCTATGAATTTGCTTATTCTAGATATTTCATGTAAGTGGAATCATACGGTATTTGTTTTTGTGTCTGGCTTATTTCACTTAGCATAATGTTTCCAAGGTTTATCAATGTGTAGCCTGTCTCAAAATCTCAGTCCTTTTAATGACTGAATAATATTCCATTGTAAATGCCCCATGAACGTTGGTGTAGGAGTCTCTGAGTCCTTGTTTTCAGTTCTTTTGGTTACATACCTGGGAATGGAATTGCCGGGTGTTACGGGAATTCTGTGTTTAACTCTTTGAAGAACCTACCATACATTACATTCCCACCAGAAATTTCAAGGGTTCCTATATCTCCGCATCCTTACCAGTGTATTTATGTTTTTTGATATGAATCAGTCATATTGATCAGGCCATATGATTGGCTCAGGTTCTGTCATATTATATTTTCCTTCTTTTGGCTTTAGTTTTTTGAAGTTTTTTAAATTATTTCACCATGTGGTCTGTTGACATTGTTTTATTTTGTTTGAGTGTGAATGTGTATGTATTTGACTTCCAATTCTAGGAAGGTTTATATTTTTGTTTTAATAGTTACCTTTATGATTATAACTTTGCTTAGTGATCATTTATTTAGACACTATTGGTCCCCACTAAGAGCAATGATAAAATTATCTGGTGTGCTCTTCCTTTCTTCTCCTTCCCTCCCCTCATCCATCTGATATTAGTCAGTAATGTTACCTTCCTTAATGTTTTCCCTGTGTTCGTAAAGCTGCTTATGTTTGTGTTGTTTGTTTTGTCAGCCTTGAATAATAGCTAACTCCCCATTTCTACAAATAGACAATCAGCGTACTTACTTGACTTCCCATCTTCTATTCCATCTGTTCCTCTCCCTTGTTTCATTTCTGTATTATCACTATCCCATATGTATATGTATATATATATATATTTTAAATCTTAGTCTTATTAAAAACATAAAAACATACAGTGCTTCCCATATATATATATATATATTTAATCTTAGTTTTACAGTTAAAAACTTACAGTGTTCACTGCCAGTCCTCTTGCTGTGGTTTCTCCCAGTTTTCTCTTGGTTTACTGAAGTTTGTCGTCTTATATTCCTCAAGAAGAGCCCTTGGGAAAAAAAAATCCCTTGAATTCTTGTGTGTTCAGAATAGTTTAATCTCTAGCTTTTTAACTTGAAGGGCAGCCTGGCTGGTTATAGGATTTGTGGCTCTTACCTTCTTTCCTTGACTATCTTGTAGGCATTACACCATGGTCTTCTGGCATCTGGTATTGCTATGGGGAAATCTGAGGCCGTCTGCTCCCCACCCCCATCTTTAAGAATTTACTTGGTCATTTTATCTGGCTGTCCAAATAATTCTTTTCTAATAATTTTAGTAAATCCAGTAACTTTTTTAGGATAGCTGTATCTAGGTGGTGGTTATTCTGGGTCATTCTCCATGGCCTGTCAGTTTTCATGTTGAAAACTCAGGAGTGTTCTCAATTTTTCTTATTTAAATATCGTTAAATACTTAATCTGTTCTCAGTTTGGTTTTGTTTTTCAGGTACTCCAATTCAGCATATGTAAAATGCCCTTTGCTTATCTTCTGTTGCTATCATATTCTTACTCATCTCTTTTCAGTGTCTTCTTTTTCCATCCTCTGTGCCTGTTACTCAGCCTTCTGTAACGTCTGTTCTCCCTGCACTGCTTTCTTCATCTCTGAGATGGTGTTTTTTTTACCTCCTTCCTTCCAGCTTCATTTAGTGTTTTAAAAATCATGGCAAAATCTTTGCTCAGAATTTGTTTCATGGCAGTATTTTTCTGGTGAACTTTGGTAGGTTTTGAGAAACTGTTTTCTTTTTTTAGTTTTAATTTTTAAAAACATTTTATTTTATTTTACTTGTACTGATGCTGTGCTGGCTGGTCCTCTTTATTATATATAAGGCATTTGATTTCCCTGGCTCATATTTTTATCTTTAACAGGTTTTTTTTGTCAGGGTATATTTTTGCACTGTTTCTGATACTTGTCTCTTTGGATCATTTCCCTGTTTGCTTGGCAGCTTTATGTATGTGTGGTGTTTGCTAAATTTCTGTATCTTTTCAGATCCCAAGCTCCTGTTATGTGTAAGGGATGTCAGTTTATCACTTTGAGAAGTGTGTATGTGGCGTTTTTGAAGATCTGCCCTGTTTGGGCTTATTCCCTGTTCACTTCTCAAGAACACATGGCTTCTGCTGAAATTTTATCTTGCACTGAGTCTTCACTGATTTGGCAGCTTCAGCCTGACCATATACACTAAGGTTTACACATTGTATGTCTCTTGCAACCCTCACCCCCACCCCCTACCTGTTGTTTTTGTTGTTGATTTCTGAGTAATTTAGAGGGAAATAGCTCTCTCATACTGTCGTATTTATACTGTATCTTCTAATGCAATTTTTAAACTGCAAATTAACGTTTAAAAAATAATTCTCACTCTGGTTGCCAACATTCACCAAAATTAGTAACTGATGCCTTAAGGATAAATATATGAAAATGTATGTGGGTTGTTTAGTTGGTAACTAGATAACTTTTTTTTTTAGGATTTTGTGATAATCTAGTTTGTTATCTTAAAAATGCAGTGAAAACAATTATTCCTCTACTTTTCTTGCAAGGTTTATGATTTCTTTATGTTAAAATTGTTGTAGCTTCACTGAACTGAAAAACTGGTTTAAGCCCTATCACTGTGGGCCATTCATTTTCCTGAGAAGTTTAAGCCAGCATAGGATAGGCTATGCTGAGGTAACCAAAATACCTTCAACCTTCAATCTTAGGCTTCTCAGTCAGTCCTCTATGGATTGGGGGGAGCTCTCCAGAGTAACTCCCTTGCTGTGGATGACACTCGGATGATGGTGCTGCCTGAGCTTCCAGGATTGTCATGGTATGGGACAAGAGTCTGTAAAACCAACCCATTCCCAGGATCCTTAGACAAGCAGTAGCATACCTTTTTCACTTCTAGCCCATTGGCCCAAGAACATTTGGGAAATGGATGCAGGGAAGTGCGTAGGGGCATTGGGTTAGCCTTTGCTATAGAAATACTTATGCGTATTTGTTTTTGTCATTACATTTTCTGTTTCTCAAGTAAATTACTTTATTGAAAATAAATATTTATTATGGTTTGATGGTAAAGGACAGTCTTTTGAGGATGTAATTTATATGGAGCTTTAACTGAAATTCTTTACTGAGATTTTTATATTTTATGCAAATGTCAGTCAATTGAATGGTATCAAAAACCCTCTGATTTTCACAAGACTAAATTTCTAATTTTCATGCATTTCTAGTGTGAATAGTACTCTAGTCTTTTTCAGAGAGCTCGGTGTTTAAATAAAACTGTCTTAATCTTTTTCTTGTTCCTTACTGAGTGACTTGGAAAGCCGAGGTCTCTTTTCAGATCTGAAAAATGTGTTGGACCAGATTGATGTTTCCTGGTTGGCTGTATATTTTTACTGATCTGAAAAGCCTTTAATTTTGGAGGTCTTCTATTTAGAGTTTGTAAAACTCAGGCATCTTTCTACTCTACCTGAAAGGTTTGGCTTGTCCTTTGAGGAGGAGGGCTTGGTCCCTAGGAAGGCCAGGATAGAAAGAGAGTAATCAAGTCTCCTGACAGACTGTTTGTTTGTCTCCTCTCTCTCCGCTCCTCTGGGCTCACAAACCTTCCTCCATTCTTTGAATAAAAGAGAATAAAAGCATGAAAAGAGGTGTAAAGAGGGTTGGGTCTAGAGTGAGCAGGCTAGCATATTCTGGGTGACCAGTTAGCAGGTGTTATGGGGTGGGGGCAAGTTACTCTTTGAACTCTCTGGATTTTGGGGGCAGGAAGGGACACTATGTGTGGGACAAAGGGAGGGCAAGGAAATACTTCTGTCATTTTCTGCAAGCACTCTCCTTGCTCCTGGCCTCAGTAACCATTCATACCCACCTGGACTCCTTGGGACAACTTCTGTAAGCTGTGCCTCCCCCTTTCTGTGACATTCACCACCCCCACCTCCTACCCTTAAGGGCATGAAATCTTTTGAGTCTGTTCTTTTCTGTAGTTGGGGTCCCTTCCCCCATCCATGTAGCCCATCCAGTCTGAGCTGAGACAAACAAAAGTACTAACAAAACCAGAATTAATTATTTAATAGTTTTTAGAGACTCTAAAAGTATATCTGTAAATAGTCTGGTAGAAAATTTAGCTGTTTTACCTATTCTGTATAATTTGGTTTAGGAAACATTGAACTAGATAGTACTTAAGGTTCTTTAAAATTATTTTTCTTGATTAAAACTAGCTTTATTGAGATAAAAATTCACATAGCATATGATTCACCGATTTAAAGTGTGCAATTCAGTGTTTTTAATTATATTCATAGGGTTGTGCAACCATCTCTCTACAATCTAATTTTAGAACGTTTTTGTCCCCACTAAAAAAAAAACCTTGTACCCATTAGCAGTCAATTCCCTTTTCCTCCCTGTCCCCCCCCCACAAGCCCTAATCTACTTTCTGTCTCTATAAAATTATCTGTTCTGAACATTTCATATACATTGAATCATGCAGTATTTGTCCTTTGTGTCTGGCTTTTTTCACTCAACATGATGAAAGTGATGAACATGAACTTCAAGGTTTATCCATGTCATAGCATGTATCAGTACTTATTCCTTTTTATGGCTGAATAATATTCCATTGTGAATCACCGCAATTTGTTTATCCATTCATCAGTTGATGAACGTGGGTTGTTTCTGCTTTTTGGCATGTAGGAGTGCAATTGATAGGTTTTATGGTGACTCTAATGTTTTAAGCAACTGCTAAACTGTTTTCTACAGCAGTTATATCATTTTATATTCTCATCAGCAATGTATGAGGGTTTCAGTTTCTCCACATCCTTGCCAACACTTGCTATTGCCCACTTTTTAATTATAACCAACCTAGTGAGTATCTCATTGTGGTTTTGATTTGCATTTCCCTAATGACTAATGATGTTGAGCATCTTTTCATGTGCTCATTGGCCATTTATATCTCTTCTTTGGAGAAATGTCTATTCAAATCCTTTGCCCCCCTTTTAATTGGGTTATTTGTATTTTTATGATTGAGTTTGGGGTATAAATCCCTTATCAGATACATAATTTGCAGATAATCCTCCCATTCTGTGACTTGTCTTTCCACTCTTGATGGTATCTTTGTAGCACAAAAGTTTCAAAATTTGTTGTAGTCTATCTGCAGTTCTTAAAGTTCTGCTCTAAATCAGTGTTTTAACTTTCAGTCATGCTCTTATTCTTAATTCATCAAATGAATAGTTAGAAAATCTCAAAAGACTGGCGTTATTATATCTTTCAGCCTATTAATTTGAAGGACTCCACAGAAATGAAATTGATTAGAAATCCCAATCGTAAGATATTTGCATGTCATCTTATAGATAATTTCTAATATAGCTATATAAACACACAGATAATTGAAATTTTACATAAAGTATATACATCTTAAGTATACATAATATCCATCATCTGGATCAAGATATAGGACATTCCCAGAATCTCAGAAGACTTACCTAAGCGGAAGTTTAACTCTAAAGTCAATCAGAATCAGAGAAAATACCTAGGAATTTCTTAACTCAGTTTTTTAAATATAGATGAGCCTGGTGGTGACTTTGAAGTGACAGGGATTAACCAGGTTTTAGCAGGTAGATGTCCAGAACCTCTTTAGATTAATAGAAACAGTACACTTTTCAGAAGTGAAGTGCTTCATTTGTTTGTTGAACAGCTTTCTCTGAACCAGATTTAGGAGAATTTGCTGGAGTTTTTGTGAGAAACTTCTAATTGGACCTACTCTCACTAAATTTGGAACTGTGAAAGGGGTAGTTTTTTTTAAATCTATTTGCATGTTATACCACTTGGTGGCGCTGTTGCACTGGGAACACAGCATTCTGTAAAAAGTGACCAGGAAATTTTGGTTGTTGATTTCAGAGTAAATGACCCCAGTCTTTTGTTTATTGTATTTCATTTGTTTGGAATCATTTTCTACGTACATGTTTTCAGTGAAGAAAATCCTTTATATTCTTTTATTGAACTGACAGTGTTCTTTCACATGCATTTTTTTTCCAGGCATTTTTGAGCACAGAGAATAAATTAATAGCTTTCAAAAGTCAAATCCTTAGATTCTAAAGAGAAAAAGAAGGGTAGAAATTTGTTTTTGAGAGTTGATTGATTAGGAAATAAAAATGTGTTAGAATTCCTTTTTTACCACTCATTGACAAAAGTGTGTGTGTCTGCATTCTTGTTACTTCTTATTGCTTATAATTAGTGACTGAGTGTTTACTAATTTGGTGATCATTAACAGCTAGTAGTATACTTAATGTGCGCGATTCAGGCGACCTTAGAATGTAAACAGGGTTTTATTGTTTAAGAAGAAAGCATTAGATTTAAGTAGTTTACTCATTAACTGTTGGTAAAAATACTTTCATTCTCTTAGATTATAAAATTCAGTTTTTAAAGTAAAGGAAGAATCTAAGTTTATTTTCTAGCTGATTTTCAGAAAAGTCAAATAATAAACCTATACCTAACTTAAATTTGAATGCAGAAAATTGCTCTTGATTGGAATTTTTATTTTGTTTTTAAAATAACTTAAAATTAACATGCTCTGTACGGCATGGAGTGCTATGTTCTCTTTTGGGCTTGCGTTCTTCAGGAGTCAGAAAAGACAGAACAGTATGCGGAAGCAGGACTGACATTGACAAGGGTACAATTTACTTGATTCACGACCTAAGGGATTCTTATTTTGTGAAGTAGTGAACACAGAGTCACAGAACTGGGAGACTTCAATAGGGGGGAGGGTGACATTTAGTTTCAGCTATCCATATTATAAGTTAAAGGAATAATGGGAAAAGAGGGGTTTTAGAAACTTGTTAGTTTCAGAAGTATTTGTTAAGTTTATAGGGGTAGAGGATTCTGAGAAAATGGAGTATCTAACTTTACTTCCAAAAGAAACAAAAGCCAGCATTACTGTCTACCTGGAAAGGTTTTATAAAGCTAAGCTTTCCTAAGGAACTCTTAAATCTTTTTTTTTTTTTAATCGCTTAAAGGTGAAAGCACTTACCTATGTGTTAGCTCACTGATTTCTACCTCAACAGATAGCACAAACTGGTTTAATTTAAAATGGGTGGTTGTATTTGACTGTCTTTTGATGCTGGGAAAAAGCTTTGAAGTAGATTAGGCTAATTGGAAGAAGAAAAAATGAAGCAAAATGTAAATGACGGGCTGAGATGAGAAGGGAAATGACATAGTCTAGTTAAAATGTTTTGATGCTAAGTGCAGTGATTTCAAACCTTATTGAAAAAGACAGCCAAGATTAAAATCAGTTTTAAAAATTAACGAGCTTATAAAATTCTGAATAAAAGCTTAGAAATATCCAAATAGAGGAGCTTCTTTTAGAAAATAAAAGAAAAAGAATATTAAAAAGTTTAAGAAATTAGCCAGATGCTATGCTAGAAATATTTTTAAAACTCTTGAAAATCTCTGAGATAGATAAGATTAAAAAAAAATGACATATCTAAAATTTGTTCAAGACAAAGTAGAATACGTACATAGACTAATGCTAATGAAAAAATGTTGTCTGTTTTATCTTAGACTAAGACTAGATCACTTGACTGAGTTCTTTCAGTCTTTCATTGAACAAATCATTTGCTCCAAATCATAGAAAAGTATAGAAAGCTTCACATTTCAGAGTGCAAAGGAAAGTAGGCAAAATCTTAACAAAATAAAGCAAGAAAGTGAAATATTAACCATTCTGATATTTGAATGTAGGTATAAAAATTCTAAGTAAAACACTAGCAAATCAAATTCATATACTAATATGAAAAATAACCTAGCCTGATCAAAGAGTACTGATCTTAGGAATGGAAAGATACTTTAAAATAGGAAATCTGTTCATATATATCACATTGGTAGGGAAAATAAGAAACCATATAATTATCCCCTTAACTGCTTGAGGTATTTGAAAAACTAGATTTTGTTGGATAAAATATGAAATTTGACAAAACTCAATGTTATTCATATAAAAATAGAACGCTATTTCCTTAATATAGTGAAGAAGATCTCAGACTGAAAACTAACAATACTTAATAGATACCAGAGTCACTGATTTTTCCAACAAATAGATATTGAGCACCCACTATGTTCTAGGCCCTGTTTTGGGTGCTGGCCAACCATGTCCCATGGAGCTTTCATTCTAGTGTGGAGGGGTGACAAATGAGATAATCAACATAACAAATAAGTAAATTATGTAACGTGTTGGAAAGTGGTAAGCTACTTTAAAAATCACCGTGCAGGATAAGGGGGTTGGGAGTGGTGGGGGCGGGATGGGTATGCAGTTTCAGTGGAGTATTCAGACTAGATCTCACTGGGGGAGTGGCATGTAAGCCAACACTTGACCTTAGTGAGGAAGTAGGCAGCCTGGCTATTTGGGGAAAGAGTGTTCCAGCTGGCGGGAACAGACTGACAGCCAGGATTAGTGAGGGACTGGTGTGACTGGAGCAGAGTGAAGGGGGGCAGCTAGTAGATGAGGTCAGGTCAGTTTATGACATCACAGAAGTACTTTTTGGGGTCGGATAAGAACCTGGGTGTCCTAACTCTGTTAGTATTGTTCTTTGTTATCCCATGACTGCAGCTCTTGCATCTTATTTATTTTTCTGACTTGTAGTTGTGGCAATAAGGAATGATAGAACTAGGTACAGGTTTAAAGTCCTATATTTGAATTTGGCAATTGATTATGATCAGAAAAAGAATATTTGTTGCTAACATAGGTATGAAAATAAAGAGCCTAATATTCTAATTAAAATTAGGGAATTTGGAAAGTAAGTGATATTGGTATAAACCTATTTATTATGCAGTAAAATTAAATGTTCATTTGCCCCCACTTTCTTTGCACTAGCGTACATCAAGAAAATTTTAAATATTTAGGGTGAATAACTTTACAAAAATACCTCGTTTTTGTGATATTATCAAGAAGTGATGTAACCCACGTTTGTATATTTTCTGTGATAGCTTTACTTCCAATTGATGAAACTTTTAAATCTTTAAATAAACATTTAAATTTTAATGTTAAATGTTTTTATTCAGATCTTTAAATAATTTCAGTGTTTCTTTAAAGGAGTATATGATTACATTTAAAAAATTATTGAGGTACTACTACAACATATCCAACATTTTCTTCTATAAGTATGTTACCGTATTTGTGAAATGGTGATTATAATATCCATTCATAGGGTTGTTGTTAGGATTAACAAGTTAAATAATAAATATAAAATGCCTAAGACAGGGTCTGAAATTAGTAAAAACTAATTTTTTTTTTTTCCAGAAATTATAATGGCCAAAAAAGAACACAAGGTTTTGGGGACTCTTAGACTTGAATTTAATCATTTCTTCCCCTTAACTCCACCTTTATAGTTCATCTCTGTTCTTTTTTACTTTCTTCACCCTGTCTCTTCTATATAAGGCTTAGTCTGTTCATGCTGGAAGTTTTCCAGATCTTTGTAATTCTAAACTTTTCCTGGTATATGGATTTTTCACTGATAATCAAACCATTTTCATGTATTATTCTATAGTATAGTGATATATTCAGGAATAATTAAGACTTGTGGGATTATTTGTTTCTGTTCTGAATGATGCCAGGGTATCACAGTTTCTGAGCTCATGTCTAATTATTGCAGTTTGTAGTTTCCTTCCTTACTGTCAGCTTCCATTACTGGCTGCTGCCAGTGCAGCTGCTTTTATTAGTTCCTCACTGCTTCTCGTCTCCAGCTTCTGAGCTGCTATGTGTTGAATCATTGGGTAATTGAGTTTTTTAAAATAATATCTGCAGCAGGAATGGAAGATACATTTTAGCTTGTGGGCTGGTTCTGATTGGCACTGGCTACTGGAGTAGTGGCTCAAGCAGGGCTCTGGAGCTGTAGCCAAGCTTGGTGCGAAGAGTATGAATGTCTGAGTGGGTTCTTAGAATGAGTAAAATACATAGGTTAGTGTGTGGTTTTTATGATATTATTTTGGCTTCTGAGGTGCCTTTTTGGTTATTGGTTACCTATTACTTCAGACTTTGAGGTTTCCAAACAACTTATCCCTGAATCAGTGAAGGGAATGATCTGAAAGGATTCTGCTTTGCACTATTTAAGTTACCTTTAGATTTGTAAGTATGGAGTTACTCAGCATTTATGTGATTAAAAATGTAAGCCATGTCAAAACTTACTATTTTCTTCACTTGGTGTTTCATATTTCATCAAAATGACATACTCAGTGAAATTTCAGCTGTATGATAAAAGCAATGGATGGAAAATACCAGACTATTGATAAACTTTCACAAGACAAATTGAACTTCCATAGGCTTCAGTATAATGGCAGTAAATAGGCATGTCTGTGCTTATTAGTTTTGATATTCATTTAATGTATGAATATATCTGAGAAAGTTTAAATTTTAAAATGAATTATTTCTGGTATGTTTTTCCTTTTACACATATCACATGTAACTTTTGCAGGTTGGATTTGCTACCATTTTATGCAAGATTGGTTGCTACATTGCATCCCTGCATGTCTGATGTAGCAGAGGATCTTTGTTCCATGCTGAGGGGGGATTTCAGATTTCATGTATGTATTTAAGCATTTATTTTGTAATATATATACTTATAAATTGAGTGAGGATTCTTTAGTAGTTTTAGTTTAAGAACATAATTATTTTGTTGGTAAGCATATTTTTGAAATTTGATAATGTTGTAACAGTTCAGAATTTATGGAATTCTAATTTCTTTTTGAACAAAGCTTAAAATTGGTAAGGTATATTCCAACTTAGAGGTGAGCCATTGCTGCTACCTTGTTCTTTCACTATAATTACTCCTTTTGCTTTTGTAAAGTAAAATCCATTTTCCAAGATCAGGACAGCCAGCACTGCTTGTTAGTGTTCCCAGAAGACCCATAAGATTTGCCTTGGCTAATCGGCACAGTGGCCTGGTAGGAGACCTGTGTAGGTTTGGGGTCCAAATGTCATGGGGCGGAAGAGGTTCTATAAGTTCTCTAAACTCAGTGAAAGCTATCGTAGCCTACATTTTTATTGACAGACTCTTCCCTGAAGAGTCATTACCTTGGATAGTGGTGAGGGTTTTGAAGAGCACCCTGGTAACAGCTAGGGTCCTGTTACCAGACAGCTTGCCTTCCTTTTCAGTTCCAGGAGTCTTGGCACACTGTGTCTTAGTGGTTCTCCCACACCCCCGGTCCCCAGTCATCTCACGGAAGTGATGGAGCTTGCAGTGCAGGACATGCTCAAGTGAACTACTAGAGTTGACCAAAAGTGGTCATTGATAGGTCACTGACTGAAAAAAATAGGAAGTTCAGGTGTTTATGTTAGCCAATGGGAAAACGTTTAGAGACCTTAAAATTATGTTAAGTTACTGGGAATGGAAATAAAATCAGGCAGTGTTTCCCTGCTGATGATGTGCTTACGTGCTCACTCTGCGTGTGCACATCATTAGAGTTGCTCAGTGTTTAGAGAAGAGCAGACAGTTCTGAGGTCAGAGATCTCACAATATGGTCAGGGAGACAAAACATAAATGCTCAAAAAGGCGAGAGTAAAATAAAAATTTAAGCCCTAAATATAATAGTTAAAAGGAATTGCATGCTTAGCTGCCAGATGAATCATTAGAAAGTGAAGGAGAAAGTAGGTTGCATGGAATGATCTTCGAAGGCTTCTTGCAAAGATGTAATTTATTACTAGATTTTTAGTTAAGTTTTTTCTAGAGCAGCTTTTGTTGAAGTATGTCCGAGATTTTCATACATAGTATTAAGCAAGGAAAGGCTTTTCTGTTTAAGAAAGTTTAGAAACACTGTAATCAATTAAGTTAAACTGTTTTGCTTTGGGGTCTTTTTTGTTTGTTTGTTTTGTGTTTATTTTGTAAGGTTTCTCAAAGCTTTGATAGGTTAATGTGCACTATGAATTTCCTGGAAGGGATTGAGTATGTATCCCTCAAAGAACACACTTTGGTAAATGCTGCTAGCTTAGTGACAGATGCATAGGAAGTCATGATATTTTGTTGATATATTTAATTCCATCATACAAACAAGGAACTGGTTTGCTAGTGGACTGTTGGTGTTATATGAGTTATATGCTTGCATCCCTCAACGAAATCCAAAATTAAAACACAAGTTGCTGGTTCAAGCATAATTGGTGCTTTTGGTAAAAAACTAAAGTTAAGAAAATTCTGTCCTTTTGTAATTTTTCTTTTTTCACCTCCTTTGAAAATTGGGGTGGGATTGGGGGAATTTGCATTCCTATTGTGACTGGTGCAATACTTCATTACAACTGGAAGAGTATCAAAATTCCAGGAGTATACTTTGGGAACCACTGCTCTCAAGAAAGAGAAGAAAGGGCACTTGAACTAATTCATCATGTTAGTTGATGTCCCTGCAGATTCTAAACTCCTGGACTCTCCTACTTTTTAGGAATCTGACATCCTCACTCTAACCTTGTAACTTGGGCCAAGTTACTTGAGTGTTGGAAACCTCAGTTTCCCTGTCTCTGAAATAGGATAATAATTGTACCTTCTTAAAGAGGCTGTTCTTAAGGATCAAATGAGATAGTGCTTGTAAAGTTTTCCAGACAGTGCCTGAACATAATAGCATTATAATAATAATTGTCCCTTTTGTACTATCACTTTCTCCTGGTTCTTCGCTTATGACTACTATTCTCAATCTCCTTTGTTGCCTTTTTTCCTAAGTTTATATTGGGAATTTCCAGGCTTTCTTCCTTCCCCTTCCTTTTTCACTGAACATATTCTACCTGGAATTCAATTAACATCTATTTCTCAACAACCCTGGATATAGATCTTATGCCAGGACCTTCTCCTAAGTTCTCATGTACTTCTCGCTAAATATGTCCCCCAAACAAACTTATTGTTTTCTTCTCAATATCCTTCACTTTATCTTTCACTTCCTCAAATTTGCTTCTGTATTCTCTCTGTAAATTTGCAGTGTCATATGTTATCCAATCACTAGGATAAATTCTTCTACTTCTGCCCCTCTGACGTTCAGGAGCCAGTGTTCACCAAACTCTATTGACACTACCTCTTTAAGACACCTCCTCAAACAGAGCATCTTTTCTTCCTACCTACTGCCTCTTGCAATATCCGTAGCTTTTTAACCAAATTTCCCTGTTTTTGTCTTCTGTCTAGCTCCAGTGTATTGCCACGGTCTGATCATATTTGCCCTGTGCTTAAGAGCTTCAGTTGAGAATAGAGCTGGTTAACAAAACTGTATGACATCTCACTGGTAGTCAAAGAAATTCTATTTAAAACAATGGATTTACTAATTTGACTGACAGATTAGTAAAGGTGACAGAAATGAGAAACCAGCATTCTTATATACTATATAGGTAGCAAATTAAAGACACACCTTTGCAGCATGTTTCAAGGTCCTCAGAGACAGTCATATGTTAGACAGCTCTGAGAATCTAAGTAATCAGTCCTATTTACCAAAAAAGCTTTATTTACATTATGAACTCTAATAGGGGAAAACTGTAAATAATCTAAAACCCAACAGTAGATTAATAAAATGGCATAGAATCACACAATGCTGAAATGATACAGAGCCAGTGAAAAGGATTTTACAAATAAGTTTTCATATCATGGATGGAAAAAGTTTTTTTTCTTTTAAAGGCAAGAAAAAACCTTACATATAATAAATTTGGTTATATTAAAATGCTTGGAAAGGAAAGAATAGAAAAGAATTCTACATCAGTATGTTAACAGTGGCTATCTTTGGATGGTGGGACTGTATTTTTTCCATTCTAGTTTTCTTTGTTCTCCAAATTTTCAATAATGAGCCTACTTCTTTAATAAGAAGGTGATAGCTTTTATTTAAATGTAAGCAAGTCATCCTCAGTAGCTAGCGTATTTTAAATTAGCGGTAGTTTAGCATTTTTGATGGAGCCTCCTTTTGGTTATTATAAGTTGTATATATATATCCTCAATATAGGTATATTTATTTGTAAATTGTACATATTTGCAATTGTACCAAATATTATATATATATTATAAAACATACAAAAATAAGTTGAAAGTTATGAGATAAAACACCATATGAATAGAAGTTCCAGGATTTTTTCCCCACACTCCAGTAGGTAAGTCTTGCATACCCTACTTTGGAGAGCACCGATCCATAGAATTAAAAAAAAAAAAATTTCTCAGGAAGGCAAATTTCCTTATAGATTCAGTGATTGCTTGGTATTTAGCATTTAGTAGGCTTTCGGAAGAGGCTATTGAACGATTGAATGAATAAAGGTTCATATAAACAAAATGAGCAAATTATGGGGGAAAGAAAGTATAATATTGCTTTGAGTGAGGTCATGAAGAGCCAGTTTGGGGCAGAGGGTTCTTCCTATGGGGGAGTAATGGAAGGTCTAGGAAATCTGGTTTTTCATGTATTGACATATCTGAACAACTTTTATTAATGCATGTAAATTTAGCTATTCCTGTAACCTAAATTTCAGTTATCATTAATACATGAGTTTTATGTTTGCTAAGGATGATAGGTTATATAAATGAAACCTTACGAGAGGCATTACTGAACTAAAAATATATAGAAAAATTCACTGTTAATTCATCTGCATTTACTTTTTGCAGATTTGTTTTGATATATCTTTGATCATAAAGGTTCAACAAATGTGGAAAATACTGACTGGGGAGTCAGAATAAGTTACGCTCTTTTTACAAGTTACAGACTTTTTAAAAGACTTCTGTTTTCTCATCTGAATATGAGAGTGAGATAATTGATTATTATACTTACTTCATTAAAAAATTCTATAATTTTGTCTTTTTAGAAGGCACTTTTTAAAAAATCTTTATAATATTTAAGAATGAAGTTAATGTAAATATTTACTGCAGATAAATCAGTATATATGTTACATGCTTTGAAAACTGCAATGCTCAATAGAACTTAAAATAGTGTGATGCCCCAAAGCAATTGTTGGAGTGAGTATGCAGCAAGAATCATCCAAGGAGATGAAAAAATATATATAAATGTATTTCCCAGCCCTACTCCCCCTTAAGATTCAGCTTCGGTATACAGGTTTTGAAATCTTTTTTATACTTTTTTTGGTCTGTTTATATTTTTCTTTGACTAGAAAAGAAACACATGCTCAGTTTGGGTAATTAGAAAAATCTGTAAAGTAGAAAGATGCAATAAAAAAATATACTTTGTCACATAAAAGTAAACCATGTTAATATTTGATATGTTTTCTTTATTTTTTCTGTAGTTTTGCAGGGGTGAATTTATTGTATGTACAATTATTTTCTGTTCTTTTTTTCTCATTTAGCTTAGAAACATTTTATCATGTTATTTAAAACACTTCTTAAACATCATTTAAAAAGTTTTGCATTCTTCTTTTGTTTTGTATATTAATTTCTTAGTATCTAGTAAGTGTTGGTGTTATAGTTACCACCACCATTAACATCTTTATCCTTATTTTACCAGGAGGCCAAACAGGCTCAGGGGGTTGGTGTAACTTTTCCAACATTATATATCCAAAAAAAGTGGCAGAAAACAGCCACAAGTGTTGAGCAGTTCTGATTGTAGATCTTTTGCTCTTTCTCTTAATGTAGTGCTTTTAAACATTAAGCATTTTCATTTATTTGTCCACTTAGTAAATGTTTAGTATCCATGTATTAGAGATACAAATATACAAAGGTGGATTGAGCTAATAATAGCTAATGTTTATTGAACCCCTACTGGTGCCAGGTACTGTTTTATGTGTTTTACATGTATTATCACACAAAACACCCCCCAACAGTCTGTCAAGTAAGTTACTTTCATTAGCTCCATTTTATTGGTGAGGAAACTGAGGCACAGAGTTTAAGTAACAGCTAATAAGTGATACAGTCAGGATTTAAATCCAAAAATCTGGTCCAGAGTCCATACTTTATCTAGGAGTCCATACTTTATTCTAGGAGTTGATAAAATAAGGTAAATTAATATGAGGAAGTTTTCAACTGCAGTGCCTATCAAACATTTATTTGTGACAGGGTCTTTATGAAGCCTGTGCTGTTTTCTGAATTGTAAGGCGTAAGAGTTTATTCAGTATTATTTTGTTTAACATTAGAAACTAGAGTATAGTTATTTGTATTTTCTTATTTGCATCATTTTCAAAGTTATATGCTTAAATGACATAATTAAAGTTCTGTATTGAAATTGAACTTGTGATTGCATTTGTTTTGTTTAATTGATACAATTTTATTGATGCTTCCAATTAAATTTAGTTGTAGTGAACTTCTTCTAGTTTGCTCTGATTTTTTAAATTGATAAATGTGGTTTTGTTTAAAAGTTATCACTAAAGATCAAAAAGGTCTAACTACCTACATCTGCTTGCTGTAGAAAGAAGGTCCTTAAAAGGTAAATGACAAATTTCATTTAAATGTTAGTTGTCTTGGTAGGCAAAAGTTTAGTACTTGTATAAAGTATTATCATGAATTATACAGCTGCTGGTGAGATTAGGCAGTATGTTGAATCCCAGCATATCCTTGTGGGGGTAGTATAGAACTCCCAGTTGATGAGTCCTCTGACCATTTTGTACTGTTCCATAGTCAAGCCATTTGATGGCTTTATGTTCTTTTTTGTTGTTTGTTTTAACTATTAAATCAGAATGACAGCCATCTTTGCTTTTTCAGAATTTTATATGAAAAAAAAAATGAGATAGGATAGTATTCTGGAAAAGGAGAGACTACTAAACTAATTCAGGGCACCACCATATTGTTGTCATTGTTGTTCAAATGAAAGGTTTCTAGAGTAGGTTTGGTTTTCTGATGAAGTGTAATTCTGGGTTAAATCCAACTATATTCATCTTGGTGAGTTCACAGTGTACTGTTGTGATGGAGTTTTATTGGCAGTTGATGTTTCTTGACATGTATGCTGTAAGTCAAGGGCTCATATTGGCAAAGGATTTGAATTTTGACATATGACCATGACCTATGATAGAAAAAAACAGTGAGTTTATTGAATGTTTCATTGTAGTGAGTTTATAAAACAAAATACAGTGTACTTTCTAATCATAATATACCAGCTAAGCCTTGATAATAGTTTTGCTTAAGTGAGCTCTTGGCATCCAGTATTTTAAAAGCAGCATTTCCTAAAGTGTGTTCCTTGTAATATTAATTCCATAGCATAAGTAATGGTTGTTACATTTCAAAAAGGGAATTTCTGTTGCCAAATAAGCTTGAGAAACATTGGATTAAGTTAAACAGTTTTCTTTATTTGAAAGTCTCTTTAAGCCTGATAAAATGTAACAGATCTCCAAATTATTTGACTGTAGAACTGTTTTGCAGAGCACATCCTGGAATTGGTGTTCTACAGAGTGTATTTTGCCTTAACTTGCTTAAAATAATTTAAGTGTAGTAATAAATTATAGCCAATTTATTAAAATATTTGGGTGAATTCAAACATTAAAATAATAATCAATATTATCACAGAGATTTCAAATTGCTAATTATCTTAGAGTGTCTTTTTCTTCTAAATTTGCAGGTACGAAAAAAGGACCAGATAAATATTGAAACAAAGAATAAAACAGTTCGCTTCATTGGAGAACTAACCAAGTTTAAGATGTTCACAAAAAATGATACACTACATTGTTTAAAGGTTAGTGCTGAATTATTTGAAAAATTTTGATAGACAGTTTTTAAGTTCCAATGTAAGTGCTGGAGAGAAATGAAATAATTAGAAAATACTTGATTAATCTAAAAGAAGAAAGGAATGAAAAGGGAAATTAAACAGATGTGCAAACAGATGATAGATACAAATGCAGCTGTATCAGTAATCACATTAAATGTAAAAGGACAAAATACTGCAAATAAAAACCTGAAAATATAAGACTCAATTAAAACAATAACAATTATTTGCTTTCTGCAAGACAGATACCCATAAATATAAAGACCAGAAAGGTTGAAGTAAAAAGATGGGGAAAAATATATACTGTGAACACTAAAGAAAAGAAAGCTGACTTCAGTGTTAGACACAATGGACTTTAAGGCATGAAACATTATTACAGATAAAGTACGGTTTGTAATGATGAAAGGGTCATTTTAACAGGGAGGTATCACCTGCCTTAATTGGTATGCATCTAGTAACATAACTGTAAAACATGAAGCAAAATTTGACAACTAAAGGGCAGGTAAGCAAATCCATAATCATATTGAAAGACATGAAAACAACTCTCTTGATAGCTGAAAGAACAGACCCAAGTCAGTAAGGATATGCAGAATCTGAACAACACAATTG
Source organism: Choloepus didactylus (assembly GCF_015220235.1). NCBI lineage: Eukaryota > Metazoa > Chordata > Mammalia > Pilosa > Megalonychidae > Choloepus > Choloepus didactylus. The sequence continues at coordinate 141,675,128 of NC_051314.1, read as the reverse complement.
GCAGTCTTGATTTAATTGACTATACCCAAAGCCACAGAACTTACACAGTCTACAAAAGCACACAGATCATTTAGCAAAATCAGTCATCAAGAAAGCTTCAGCAAATTTCAGAAGATGGAAACTGTTCAGATTGTTTGCTGTCCACAATGGAACTAACGGTAACTAATTATATGTAGGAAAGCTGGGTGCTACTTAGATGGAATACTTCTGTGTTTGGAATTGTTCATTTCTTTCCTAAAGTTCTTTTTCCCTATAACAAAATTTTTTCAAAATTGATTTCCTTGGGATATTAATATGTATATCACACAAGGTGAGTCTCATTGGTCAAATAACATTTAGAAAGCCCTAAATTCAACAGGTTTTTTTTACCCCCTGTATGATTCCTTAGAGTATTTAAAATACCAGTAATCATTGTAAATATTCAAGGAGATAAGTTTCCTAAACCTTCTTGGAGCATCTCAGAACTGGTATTCTACAAAGCACATTTAGGGAAATTCTAGGCAGCATTGAAAAGGGATTGTGGAAATTTTCTGAATACTGTAATTAAAAGGAATCATGGCACGTCACATTAGCTATTATACTAATTATTAAAAATATGTAGAAGGGATATACATTTCTTTGACATAGAAATTCCATTTATAGGAATTCATTATAAGGAAATAATCATAAATGTGTGGACAATTCTCTAATAGGATGTTTGTCATACCATTGGTTATAATAGCAAGAAATGAAAAATAAATTGGATATCCAATAAATAAGAATCAAGTTTTAATATAATTCATATTATACAATAGCAAGTAACTTTTAAATCATGTCATAGAAGGCTAAATAAGGACATGAAACAAATACTCCTGTGAAGCCCCCCAAAAGCAAGTTATCAAATGATATAATATGTCTGAGTCTATTTTGGTCTAGAAAATACACATAGGAAAAATCAGGAGGATAGCTACTAAAGCATTAATGGCAATGCATTACATTTTTAAATTTTATATAACTAAAACAAATAATACTTTTGTAATTCGAATTTTAAAAAGTAAATGTTATGTAAACCAAAACAAACAACAAAAGCCATGTAGAAAATGTTATTTATATATGTGGCATATTTTTAAATATGTGGCATCTAAAAAATATAGAAAAGGCTTTGAAATTAGTTTTCATATTTCTATGGAAGAGGAAAGACATTCAGTATATTGAAGTTTTTAGATAAAAATGTTGTGATTGAACTCAAAGATATCCAGCAGTGAAATTTGTTAAGCGGAAGTTGACTGACTTCTGCAGTTTTATACTGACATTTTAGAAGTTGTTACCCGCTGTAGATGTTTATTACTTTCTTTCTGTAATAGAATTGAAGTGTTGTCTTAGTGTTAATCATTATTATTATTGTTACAGATGCTCCTCTCGGACTTTTCCCATCACCATATTGAAATGGCATGCACTCTTCTGGAAACATGTGGAAGATTTCTCTTCAGATCTCCAGAGTCTCACCTGAGGACCAGCGTACTTTTGGTAAGAGCCTAAGGTTCTTGAATTACTTCAGTTGTTGACAACATTGACCAGTGCAGGTTATTTTGCTCTGCCATATGAATATACCATCTCTGTCTAAAATAAAACATCCCATACATATGAGCTGCTATCTCTGGGCAGCTGTAGGATTTTTCTCACTTGGCTGCCAGTGAGTACACCAAATTGTAAAGGGGAATTAAGTTCAGCCCCAGATAACTTTTGACAAATGACACAGTTGAGCAACTAGTCTTATTCCTATTATGTTAGAGACATCTTTATGGGTGTTTTTGGTATATCTCAAAGATGCAATCTAATGTCTGTCATAGAAGAACATGGATACTTAAAAAATAACTAGAGAGAGAAACTATTTCTTAAGTTAGTTAGTATGTTGAAATGGTTGTCAGGTTTATTAAGCAGTTAGGTTATTTTGCTTTTTGATATTATCTAAACATTTGTTTGCGGGCTTTGAAGAGTGAGAGGGAGGGAGAATGTGTGTGTGCTATGGGGGGCGTGTTGGAATTAGTGTTCACAAGAGCTGTGCACAGGCTGTTGTTTCGTCAGGATTGCAGTTACAGAAGTCTTGATGATGTTCTTTTAGAATCCAGTTGTGTGCCTGCATACTCTCTGCCGATGGCATTTTTTTTTTTAAATCTTCATTTTATTGAGATATATTCACATACCACGCAGTCATGCAAAACAAATCGTACGTTCGATTGTTCACAGTACCATTACATAGTTGTACGTACATTCATCACCTAAATCAATCCCTGACACCTTCATTAGCACACACACAAAAATAACAAGAATAATAATTAAAGTGAAAAAGAGCAATTAAAGTAAAAAAGAACACTGGGTATCTTTGTTTGTTTGTTTCCTTCCCCTATTTTTCTACTCATCCATCCATAAACGAGACAAAGGGGAGTGTGGTCCTTATGGCTTTCCCAATCCCATTGTCACCCTTCATAAGCTACATTTTTATACAATTGTCTTCGAGATTCATGGGTTCTGGGTTGTAGTTTGATAGTTTCAGGTATCCACCACCAGCTACCCCAATTCTTTAGAACCTAAAAAGTGTTGTCTAAATTGTGCGTAAGAGTGCCCACCAGAGTGACCTCTCGGCTCCTTTTGGAATCTCTCTGCCACTGAAGCTTATCTCATTTCCTTTCACATCCCCCTTTTGGTCAAGAAGATGTTCTCCGTCCCACAATGCCGGGTCTACATTCCTCCCCAGGAGTCATATTCCATGTTGCCAGGGAGATTCACTCCCTTGGGTGTCTGATCCCATGTAGGGGGGAGGGCAGTGATTTCACCTTTCAAGTTGGCTCGGTGGCGTTTAAAATGAAGAAAAATGTGAACTTATTTCTGTGACCTGTTCATAAAAATATTAATATGAAGGTCATCCAGATAGAATTGGCTTCCAAGTGCTTATATCATGTTAATCATATGGTGGTCATCCTAAGGGCAAACTTTTTTTTTAACAAGGAAAAATGTCTCCCTTCTGTTTGGCTCAGGCTGGTAAGATTAAATGAGATACTGCATATAAAAGTGTCATGTAAATGTCCAGAGAACTTAGTGTACTTTGAATGTCTGTATTTGATTGATAATATTGAATCTTCTGCATTTATTTTTTGCTTGGTAAAACTTTTATTAGCTGTGGTAGTATGTGCAGGGCCTTATGGGTCACTATAAGAGTGCTGAAAACCAAATTCCCTCCTGCTTTTGCTTAGCCTAATCTGTCTTTTTTTTGTCCTAGAGCAAAAACAACTATCTTTTATCATTGATTCTCTTGATTCCTGGGTAATATATAAATGATAAACAGGAGCCTTGTTTATCATTTAATGGTTTGGAGGCTCCTTGTATGTTTCAGGCATTAAGCTCATATCTGCAGGGATGTTATAGTGGGGTAGGAGGAGTTTATTAAGAAAAGAAACGTAGTTGCCATCCTCAACATGGCAAAGGGCAGGGGTTAAATAGGTAATTCAGTATAGCATTGTAAGTGCTACACTAAAGGCATGCAGAGATACTATGGGCTCATAGAGGGAGTACTTAAGCCATACTGAATGAGTCACCTGACCCCTCTGTAGTATTTACTGAGTGCAAACTCTTGTGTCAGAGTTGGGATGTAAACCTGAAAAAGAAAGTCCCTGCCCTCATGGAGTTTACAGTCTAATGAGGTAGACAAGTAAATAGACAATTGAAATAACATTTTGGTAAATGCGATATAATAATAGGGGTAAGTATAGATTATGAGGGGTATAGGTAGATGAGGCACCTAATCTAGGCTTGGTAAATAAGGAAAGCTTTCTGGGATAAAGTGATGTTTATTTTAGAGACCTGAGCTGAGTCTTAAAGGTGGAGAAGTTAGACAAGTTGAATGAGGCAGCTGGTAGGGTATTAAAAAAATCCTGAGTGTTCTGCCAAGGAGCATGAGTTTTTTTTCCTGATGGCAGTGAGAATCTATTGAAGGATTTTAAGCAGGTATACTAGATATGATCAGATTTATACTTTTAGAAGGTGTGGAGGATATAGCTATGAGGTGGCTGAGACTGGAGGCAGGGAGAACAGTCAAAAGACTGTTTTTAAAATGTAGGTGAAAATCAGTGAAGAAATGGATTGGGCTAGGGATGGGAGAATGGAGAAAATAACTAGTTGTATGAAAAACTTCAGGAAGTAGAACAGAGGAGGCTTGCTTGTGGGGTTCAAAGGGTGAGGAAAAAGAAAATGCTCTAAGGTAAGTTCCAAGATTCGGTCTAGGGCATCTGAGTGGATGATGGTGCCAGTCGCAGAGATATGGGAATACAGATGGTTTGAAGCACAGCAGTGCTTGTGGGATAAACTAAAATATATACATATTTGCTTGGGAGCATCTACAACCTTTTAACTGGTTTGCATTCAAAATTATTCTTGGCTAATATTAAAATTATTTTGGTGTGTGTGTGTAACTCCATCCCGCCTGATTGGGGGTAATGGTTCTAAAACAGTTTAAGTAACAGATTAGAACTAACCTAGGTAAAAAACTATTATAAGTTAAATGATGCTTGATATTTTGTCCAAAGAACTTAACAGGTGTGGTCATTATCCTGAGCTCTGTTAAACTTGGAACTGCTTTCTCATCCGTTTGGGAGATTTGACATTTATTAAACATTCACAAACTACTATATAGATGTCAGTATAAGAGGTAGGCTACAATAGGTATATTTTAGAACTACTAGGTGACAGTATAAACAATTATGAACCTTAGTATGCCCACAAATGAACTCATAAATAGCAAAGTTTTCTCCCAGTACATGATGGTTTTTAATGTTTGGAAAAGTAGTTCATAAGAAAGATTGAATGTGTTTTTAAAAATTCATTCATTTCTTCATATTTTCTATTAAATATCAGTTATTGTGCCTCCCATTATTAGACTGCACTGGTTTAGGTGCTTGGTATGTAGTAGTGAAAAACAACAGTCCCTGTCCTTCTTGAGCATGTATATACAGTGATCTTTTCAAAACTTCAGTCTGTGACCCTGCTTGATGCTTGTCCTTGGTTTCCCTCTGCACACTTGAAACCCCAGATTCTCCCATGTTCTGCAGCACCCTATATTCCATTCCCTAGCCCTTCCTACCTTTACTTCTTCTCTCACGGCATTCTGTGTTGGAAGTGCACTGGCCTTTCTTTTCGGGGCCTGTGTGCTCTGTCTTGCCTCTGCCCTGAATTCTCTTACTGTGGCTTCTCTCAACTTTCTGTCATCCTTTAGATCCTGACTTAAGTGCCACTTCTCAGAGGCCTTCTCTAAACCACCCTAAGTATAGTATTTGTTAAGCGTCATGAAAGTAAGAACCATCTCTGTCTTGTTCACTATTGAATTTCCAACTCCTAGCACATAAGTGCCCACTAAATTGGTTGTTGAATGACATTGAATGAATGAATTCAGTAATCTTGATGCTATTCAACTACTTAGTGGTTCTCAATGGGGGCTGTTGGCATATAGGGAATAGAGGCCAGGGTTGCTGCAAAACAGCCTGTGATGCACAGAACTGTCCCCTGCAACAAAGAATTATCTTGTCCAAAATGTTAGCAGTGCTGAAGTTGAGAAACTCTGGACTAGGTGTGGTTTTTTTAGTCACCTCCTCTGGATTGGAGCTGAGTAGCAATTATAAGGCCTTGGGGGCTTTCGGTTTCCTTGTCAATAGAGCAAGTATGTCAGATTTATCTGCATAACATTGGATGGCATAAGCTTTGAGGACAAATTGATTCTCAGTTGTTGTATGTGAAATAGCCAGAGCTCAAGCCTCCCATTGATGTGCTGGGTCCTTGGTTGCAGCCACTCACGGAGAGGAGCATGGCTTTCCTTAGAATTCATACCCTTTGGCAGAGTTAAAGTGAATTTACATCTGTAGCAAAGTTCTCTGAATGTTTCATTGGATGAGGGCTAAGGTGAAGCAGTCATGGACTAATTTGTTCCGAAAAATGATTAATGGTATGACAGAATTAGTTACACACTCTTAGATGTACCTCATGATTTTTTTTTTTCCTTTTCTAGGCTTTTCTCCTGAAATCTCTTATCACTGAGAATAGAATTTTAGTTATGAATAAAGAAATCATAGAATGAACATGTTTTGATTAATTTAGACTTTATTTTAGGAACAAATGATGAGGAAAAAACAAGCCATGCATCTTGATGCAAGATATGTCACAATGGTGGAGAATGCATATTACTACTGCAACCCACCTCCAGCTGAAAAGACAGTGAAAAAGAAACGTCCTCCTCTTCAGGAATATGTTCGGAAACTTTTGTACAAAGATCTCTCTAAGGTTACCACTGAGAAGGTAAATTTTTTTTTTTTAATACAGTTTTATTGAGGTATATTTGCATACCATGCAATCATCCACAGTGTAGAGAAGGTAAATCTTAATCAAACCTTGTAATAATAGCTTGAGATGTGTGGTAGTACAAAGCTTATATAATATTCAACCTAATTACTTCTTTTTAATCTTAGTGATAATAGTGGTAAGATAGCATACTTTCCTTCTAACCCATGCTTTCAAATTGTTTTAGAACAGGGACATATATTTTAGTTTCCCTAGATCAGTTTGTTAATAACTTGCTTTCTGTCTTCCACAAAGTTCAGACAGTAAGTGTGAGCAGCTTGCATTATTCACATTTTGTAAAAGGAGAAATCAGCGCTGTGTAAGTCTCAGCCGTGAACTTTAGGAGAGGTAGGTTTAGGTCCCAAGTTCCATTCTGATTGATTCTATACAAGTATTGTTAGAAACAGTTCATATTGGAACATGTGTTTTGTTTTCCTTTTATGTTGATAACTTCTAATTAAAATGGTAACTTCTAAATTTAATTTTTATGTTATGTATAGTTAAACCATAATTCTGTTATTTTACCTCTGGTATTCTATAATGAATTTGCCCTTAAATAATTTGCGTCAGTACAGGGGATGTTGACCTTGGCTGGCTTTAGAGGAGGTCCATGAGGTCCATGACCCCTCTGAAACTTTGTAATTTTGCATCTCTGTAGCTCTCTGTATTTTTCTGGAGAGTCCGTAGATTTCTTTAGATTCTCAGTGGGTCATTTTCTAGAAAAGTATAAGAACTACTGTCCTATTATCTTAATTATTGTAATTGCTATGTTAGAAATTTCATTTTTAAGTAAGATGCCTTGATTATTTCTTAGTTAACTCTACAAATTAACATACTATGATGTAGAACAGTTTTCTTTTGAAGGAAAAAAAATAACTTCTGGACGAAAACCACCTTTGGGGAGAATGAAAGGTGTGAAATAATACTTGCACATATACATGGATGGAGTAGAAAGTGATAATGCAACTTTGAAAATTGAAACCATCTTTCGGAGAGTCAGTCAATAGTTGTTTAAAACAATAAGGATTTCAAAAGCAGTTCTAGAATTGACTAAAAGTTTGAAGCATATAGAATGCTTATGTAGGTGAGAAGACATTGGCTTCTCCAATGAAGCTAGTTTGAGATTGTGTATTAGTGTTTGAAAGAGAGATTGTGGCTATAGAGAGTAAAGATTAAAGGAATACTTTGCAATCTAACAATAGTACTCATTTTCTTTTGGAATAAAAATGAAAAGAACTTGATTATAGGTAGTGCTCTGCTGATTATCTTGTTACCAGTAGAAATTTTGAAATAATAGCAGCTAACTTTTCTGAGGCACTTATGTGCCAGGCACTTTCCTACAACCTTAACATGTTTCAACTTGTTTAATCCTTATGACAAACTAGGGATCCTCTCTTTTACCTGTGAGGAAACTGAGGACACTGTCCAATGTCAGTCTTGGTGTAGTGCTCTCCATTTTAAATTATCTTTAAGCCAGTTGACCTTGTGTTTATTGATCTGTTGGAAACTGTTGATTAAAAAGTATTTGAGACTGTTTATATCAAATGATGTACAAAAGAGAGCATAGTATTTCTGGTAAACCTTGGACATTTTTTCCAATGACCCTGAATTTGTATACTGTTAGCTTGATTAAAGAACTGGAAACTCTATAATGCATGAGGGCAGTATAGAAAGATTTAGGAAAAGTGCAAATAAATTTTGTCACTAATTAGCAGAAGGAGTCTATTTTTCCTACCTCTAAAGTGAAGAGGCTGGTAAAGTGTTTTCCTGTCCTGAAGTTCTATAACTGCACAATCACAATAAAATATCTATATTGTTTGGTATTTTATGCTTATATGTACTTTAATAATTTAAACAAAATTCTCTCCATTTAGGTTTTGAGACAGATGCGCAAGCTGCCCTGGCAGGACCAAGAAGTGAAAGACTATGTCATTTGTTGTATGATAAACATCTGGAATGTGAAATACAATAGTATTCATTGTGTAGCCAATCTCTTAGCTGGACTTGTACTCTACCAGGAAGATGTTGGAATTCACGTGGTGGATGGAGTTTTAGAAGATATTAGATTGGGAATGGAGGTAAAAGGGACTTTCTTTAAAGTTACCAAACTGAAGTTTGTGGAGAATTTAAACAACCTTTAAATCCTATTTTGAAAAATAATAATTTGAAAAACTTCTTTTCTCCTGTGGTGGTCTTTACTGCTACTTCAGCATTAGGGATTGGTTGGTAAGCCCTGTTGTGTCAGATTTTCTTCTCTCAGGCTAATACTGCAGTATTTTTTTTTTCCTCGTGTCCTCAAGCCCTGCTAAGCTTATTTTAGAAGACTATATTACATTTTTATTATCTAAGTCACTAGTGAGACTTAAGTTAAAGGAATCTGTAAGTTTATTAATTAGAAAAATTTGATAACCATTCTATAAGAATTTTCTTTAAGCACTTCCATCTTACTGTAAAACCTTGGCTTGTTTCCTTAATTAATAGGTAACAGAGAAAATAGGTTAAGGAAGGCTGGTAGAGAGAAGTACATTTTAATTGTTTCAGAAACTATCAATTCTTTTATGAAAACTCCAAACTAAACTTTATTCTTTAACAGGTTCTTTTTTATTAAAACATTTTAAAGCTAGCTGTTTCCTAGAGAGAGAAAAAGACACCTAGAAGTTACCACCTTATTAGAAAAAAAAAGAAATCATGTCGTATTTTTTCGTTGCTTAGTGTTTTTTCAGAAACTGGTGCAGTCAGATTACAGGAGGAATTTGATGTTTTCAAATTCATTATTACTCCATAATAGAAATGATTTTTATTGCTCTTTGTTTTTTGTTTTTAGGTTAATCAACCTAAATTTAATCAGAGACGTATCAGCAGTGCCAAGTTCTTAGGGGAACTTTATAATTATCGAATGGTGGAATCGGCTGTTATTTTCAGAACTCTTTATTCTTTTACTTCATTTGGTGTTAACCCTGATGGCTCTCCAAGTTCACTGGACCCTCCTGAACATCTTTTCAGAATCAGACTCGTATGCACTATATTGGATACGTGTGGCCAATATTTTGACAGAGGTTCCAGTAAACGAAAACTTGATTGCTTTCTTGTATATTTTCAGGTATATATATAAGCTGAAATACGCAGTCTGGCATCATTTATTGTGGTGTTTGTGTTTCAAAAATGTTAGCAAAGAAATGCTGTAGGAGTCATATATTGTTCATAAGATATGTTCATAATTAGGTATATTTATTCTCCATGCATGGATGGTTTAGAGATTTAAAAATATTTGATGGATTCTAAAATACTATATAAACATTATAATCACATTGTAACTTTCATGATTGATAATGATTGATCATAAAATGGGAGATTATTTTGGTACAGTATGAATTTGGTATAGTAATTTATGGATTATGGTATTTGGTACAGTAATTTAGGAATCAAATTACTTGTGCTTTTTTATTCATTTGATAATTCATCTAAATTCTTGTTTCTAAAAGGTCTATGTTTTTTGAGGAAAAACTGTCCCTTTGGGGAAAATATGTTATTTATAACAAATAATTTGTTTATATATTGGTAAACTCTTGGATTGTACTTTCCATAATCTTTATTTTCAGTTAGTTATGTAAATTCAGGGGTTAAAACAAGTCCAGCATAGAGTAAATCCAGATACACATACACAGACAGTCCTATAATTTCCATAAAGTTTGTGTTCTAGAAGTTAATTTGTCGGTTAATTGTTTGGAATCCAATCACTATTTCCCATAAAATACAATGTTATTAATGGTGATTAGACTGAGCAGCTTACAGTCCAGTTCTCAAGAGGATGTTACTGAAATAAAGTGCCACTAGTAACCATACATTTCTGTATGATCACTTTTGTTAGTATTGTTCTCATTCATCCATTGATAAAGAAAATAAATTTAAAATCACAGCTGGAGGTTTCAGAAATACATCCCCATAATTTCTGGTGTTAAAGGGGGTGCAGACATACTCTTGGGGTAGAGCAGTCTATCTTTCTCCTGTCACTGTGCTTATGCAAGAGAAAACAGCTTATTAACTCCATTATTTTCTGAATTGATGAGCAAAAAATGGGGAGTGGGGTTTGGTGGTTTGAGGACCAGATCCCCATTGTATGGAATGAGTATCTTAAGTTGGAGACTGCCTGTAGTGAAAATCAGTTTTGTTGCAAAATAGTAGCTCTAATTATCAGCATCCAAAGTGAAATCTCTTTCAGAAGATAATCCTTATTTGGTTTTACTCTGACATCCAAGTCTGAGAGAAAAGAGCCACTCAGAAGTATCTAGGAGCAGAGAGAGAAATATTCTCCAAATTGGTTAAAAGACTGAAATGGGTAGCAGAGATACACCTAGGGAATAGAAATAAGTGAGTGAGGCCTGGGAGATGAGGTCAGTGTGTTCTGCCTGGAACATAGAAGGTAGCAGTTAAATATTGGAAGTCCAGGTAGAAATGATCACCAGGAACATGCTACTAAACTTGAATGTGCATGTCCATCACCTAGGGATATTGTTAACCTGCAGATTGTGATTCAGTTTGTCTGAGGAAAGGAAGTGTTGTGAAAGCTTCCAGACAGGTGCAGGCAGTACTTTTAAGTAGCAAGGACTTAGAACAAACTGCGAGGAGGAGTGAAGCACACAAAAAAATACTTGTGTGTGCTAGTAAGTTCTTGGATTGTGCTTCCAGTTAATGTAAACTGATGAATTAGAACCAGTGCAAAATAGAATGAGTGAACCAGGCTAGGAGTAGAGAGGAAAAATACTTACACAGTGCCATATACACAGTAGATGTTCAGCAAATGCTTGTCGATAATGAAGATTATGTATTTCAAAAACCATATCTTCAGATGCTTTAGTTTACCTTTTTAAAAACCAAAGCAAGTAGCACAGAGAAAATAATGAAATTTTATCAAAACTATGACTTGGAATCTGGTTGTTTTTGTAAAATTAAATATTTAAACCCTGTTTGGATAGAGTTTCTGCCTTATTTTAGAGTATCTGAAATTTTTTTTTTGTTATTTTATTTATAATTTATCCTTGCCATTAAAAACAACAACAGGTCAATGACAGTTACAGTAAAAGATTTAAAATAAAGTTACTAAATGGTCACAAACTGTATAGATGGAGGGAGGGGAATAAGTGGAGTAGAGACCAAGGATAACAGGATTATTGCTGTTGGCCATTAATAAAAATGGTAGGTGTCTGGTACAACTTTTTAAGCTTATTTATTATAACTAGTTAACATACAGTACAGATTATTATTTTATGATATTTTAAATATTTTTAAATATTTTTGTTATTTCTTATAGCTAAATTTATTTTTCATTTGTTATCAGCGTTATGTTTGGTGGAAGAAAAGTTTGGAAGTTTGGACAAAAGACCATCCATTTCCTATTGACATAGATTACATGATCAGTGATACACTAGAACTGCTAAGACCAAAGATCAAACTTTGTAATTCTCTGGAAGAATCCATCAGGCAGGTACACGACTTGGAACGAGAATTCTTAATAAAACTAGGTAAGCAATTAAGAGAGAAAATGAAGGTGATACTTGGCAGATTGTTTCTAGAATTTGCTGTATAATGTCTTAATTAGAATTTACATTTGTATATTTTGTTTTTGATGCTGAGTACTACATAATAATAGTGTTAAGTAAGACCTGTGTAACATACTTTTGATTTCCTTAAATAATCCCAAATTGGAGGAAAACTATCACTGTAGGACTTGAAGCAAGTGACAGTAATGGCAAAACATGAACAGTCTTGGCAGCCCCTCTTTAAATTTTAGAATTTTGAGTTGCTGATGTAAAGTCTACTTTCAGTTAAAGCATCTCCTAGTTCTTGCAGTGTATACTTTTAACAAGCATTATTTTCTAAGAGAATGCAGTCTAGAACTTACAAAAGGGAGGACCTGTAGAAGTTGGAACTCTTCTACGGAATTTCAGGCCTTGGCAGAGTTACCCCTGTTTCTAAAGACTGGAGAAAATGTGTTACATAAGAATTCTCTCTTTACTTTCTCAGGATCTTTCTATGATTGTTCTGGGAGAAAAGTTACTTCTTGAACAGCTCACACAAGGGAGTGTAGGGGCTGCAAGCTTTGTCAGTAGACATAGCTGGAACGAGTTGTAGCCATCCCTGTTTATTTGGTTCCTGATAGCTCTTAGCGTGTTTTATTGTAGTCATTTCAAGGTGACATATATTTTCTGTCTACTAGTATTGTTTCCCTGCTTGCACTTGGTATATACATTTCTGTTACTAGTGAATCCTTGTCTTCACCAGTTATACCAATTGTATACATTTACGAGATTGCATATCTGAAGAACTACTTTTCATGGTGAAGGCATTTGTGATTTTTTTTTCCTTTAAAACTATTTCATGTTATTATATGCAGCATATTAATAGGATTACTTTCTCCAAAAGAAATCCTCTTTTGGAGATATCATTGCAATGATCTATTTTAACATTATTTTTGAAGTTGCTACTGATTGTGTAAGTATTAAATTTTCCTACTACTCTTCCCTTAAAGGCATATGTGATTTTCCTATCCTTTGAACTTTGTCCCAAGTTATCTACTTCCTTTTCCCTTTCAGATTCCTAATAGTATGAAGCAACCGTTTCAAGCAAAGTGTTTATCTACTCATTTATTTCATTTGTTTTGTGTGCTTTGAAATTGTTGTTGGCCTCGTTTCCCAAATGCCTTTAAGAATGGTGGCTGTGGACATGAGTAAATACTAGTTTGACACTCAGTTTGGTATTGCTGAAGAGAACAATTGAGCTTTGTTCTTTTGAGGTCAAAAGGTTAAATTAAACAACTTCAGGCTTCTTTTATGGAGTTTGTCCTTGTGTAGACTGTGTGGAGGGAAAAATAGGTTACTGTTTGCAAATGAAACTCTATAAAAAGGGTTGCAACTATAATCAATATGCTCCCGAGTCTTCTCCATGTTCTACCTGGTTTTAGAGTCCAAATATCAGGAGAAGATGTGGATAAATCCATGTTAAATCTATTTCCTGTTGATAAACCCTAAAATATTATCTTGCCTTTGGTAATTTTTTTTTTGTTTTTTATCTGTAAATTCATTATTTTGTTTTAGTTTTATAACAATTCATTGTTAACTTAAATGGTGTAACGCTAAAATCACATTCCCTTATAGTTTTAAAATCATTTTATTATTATTATGCTGAAATTTTGAAAAATATCAAGAAAACAAAAAATAACCAATAGTTCCAAAACCAAAGATAATCATGTGCTAATATTTTGATATATATTCTTGTATTATTTCTTAGTTTTTTTATATATATTTGCAGTGTTATAATTAGATTTTTTCCCACTTAATATATTTTGAAAATTTTTTCCTGATGTTTAGTGTTCTAAATCTTTTTTTTTTTAAGACAGTTTTTTTCCTTTGAATGAATGTGTCGTAATTTACATAAGTCTCTTGTTAGACACTTAGGTTGTCTCTCCTTTTGCACCATTATCACATTCTTATGTTACTTTTGTGAGCACATCTGGTTTTCTCAGGAGAGAGAGGATTACTGGCTGAGATAGTCTCATTAAGAACAAAACCAAAATGGCTGTATGCACTATTTTTTTTTTTTTATTAAATTCAGTTTTATTGAAATACATTCACACACCATGCAATCATCCATGGTATACAATTCACTGTCCACAGTATAACATAGTTATGCGTTCATCACCACAATCTATCTCTGAACATTTTCCTTACATCAGAAAGAACCAGAACAAGAATAAAAAATAAAAGTGAAAAAAGAACACCCAAATCATCCCCCCATCCCACCCCATTTGTCCTTTAGTTTTTATCCCCATTTCTCCACTCATCCATACACTAGATAAAGGGGATGTGATCCACAAGGTCTTCCCAATCACACTGTCACCCCTTGTAATCTACATTCTTATATAATTGTCTTCAGGAGTCCAGACTGCTGGGTTGGAGTTTGGTAGTTTCAGGTATTTACTTCTAGCTATTCCAATACATTAAAACCTAAGAGGTGTTATCTATATATATATATATATATATATATATATATAGTGCATAAGAATGTCCACTAGAGTGACCTCTCGACTCCATTTGAAATCTCTCAGCCACTGAAAGTGTTTTGTCTCATTTTGCATCCCTCTTTTGGTCAAGAAGATACTCTCAGTCCCACGATGCCGGGTCCACATTCATCCCCGAGAGTCATATTCTTCATTGCCAGGGAGATTTACACCCCTGGGGGTCGGGTCCCACATAGTGGGGAGGGCAGCGAGTTCACCTGTCGAGATGGCTCAGTTAGAGAGAGAGAGGGCCACATCTGAGCAACAAAGAGGTACTCAGGGGGAGACACTTAGGCACCAGTACATGCAAGTTTAGACTCTCCTTTGTGGTAATGAGCTTTCATAAGGGCAAGTCCCATGCTCGAGGGCTTAGCACATGAAACCGCCAGTCCCAATGTTTGTGACATCAACACCAATTCAGGTGAGGATGTCCAACACATCCGCACCTTCCCGCAGATCCTCAAGGCTGGGGAAGGGGAGGCTGTAAATATATTTTTTATTATCTTCCCTAATTACTCTGGGTTGTGTCACTATTTCACTCCAGCCTATACTAACCTACCGTATCTCACTTCCTATTCAAAGTTCCATGCAATTGTGGTGTTTGAACAAATCAACTGTAGAGTTGTACCATTTAGAAAATTTAGATCCTGTACCAAATAGATATCTATTCCCTTGGTCTCATATGGAAGTTGAAGTTTTAAAACACAATCAGTTTCAACCTTTACCCTTTGGCCTGGCTTGCCCTGGTCTTAACCAGACCTGCTTCATTCATATCACTAATTGAAGTCTGGGCTCTTTTTCAGCTTTTTTTTTTTTTTTTTTTTTTTTTTGACAGTGGCTGTGTGCACTAATACTGACATTCATATCTGCCGAGCTCTAGCTCTGAGTTTCAGGTGTCTCGGAGATATGCATTGTTCCAGAGAACAATCAGGTTATACGCTAGGGGATCAGCATCTCAAAGTTTAGAGATAGGCATTACAATTCAGGGATAGAGTTACCTGCTGTAAGAGTTTACAATCTAGGGACTATTACAATTATGTCCACGTTAGGCTATGTTCTAAGATTCAATTCTGAGTTTACACATTGTAGTTAGTCCATATTGGTGAGGCATCATCCCTCTCACCATGTTTTCTCCAACACTTTTACTCTTATATATATATTTTCCTACAATTTTATAGAGTTGTATTCTCATATCATACATTTATCCACAGTGTACAATCAGTTGTTCATGGTATCATTATAAAGTTGTACATTTATCACCACAGTCAGCACTTGAACATACTGATTACTACAAGAAAAATTGTTTTTTTTTTTTAGCAATAAGAAAAACATGATAAAAAGAAAATTAACATGTCATACAATACAATATACTAGTAAGGACAGCAAATAACACCGCTACCAAGAATCCCATATTCCTCCCCTATATCCCCCTCTCATATACATTTAGCAGTTGGCATAATGCCTTTGTTACATTTAATGGAGGTATATTACAGTGTTACTGTTGACCATAGACTCCAGTTTGCTTTGATTATGTTTTTTCCTGAATACCATCCCCTTTTCAAATTTCTACATGGTTGACATTCATTTGCTTTCCCACATGCAAAAACATTTTTATATTTGTATATTTAGTAACAGTCATTGGCCACTCCAGTTTTTGCCATGTTATACAGTCCCAGTCTTTATCATCTGTCTTTACCTCTGGTGTCATCCATTCTCCTATCCCACCTCTTTCAGCTTTACTCACAGACATCTTTGTTCAGTGTACTTACAATACCGTGCTACCATCACACAGTATTATGCTATCTATTTCTGGATCTATGCAATCAATCCTAAACATTCTGTAGTCCTTCAAGTATGCACTATTATTTTATTCTGGTTTGTAAATTCTAGGTAGTATTATAATACAAGGAACAGAAATGAGAGAAATAAAAGTGAAAAAAGAGGTCATGAATAAATTACATCAGAAAGCTAAGGAGTGTTTTATAAACTAACAATAAAATCATTTGAACAGAATAAAAGGCCTAGAAATAGTCCTGATTAAATATAAAAGAATTTAATATATGGTGAGCTAGGACTCTATAAAAAATAGGATAAGGGCAACAGGTGAGCATTTTGGGAAAATATTGCTGTAGAGCCAAATCTTATGTAACAAACTACACAGGGATTACAGAGTTAAATATTTATTTTTTAAATGTTAAAAATAGATCTGAATATTTATCAACTATTTGGAAAGGTGGTAATGTTCCCAAACTTTAGATGATAGAAGAAAGCAGACACAAATAGGCAGACTTGGGTGTTTTTAACTTTTCTACAAGTGAAAATAGCTAAAAGGGAAAATAGTCTATACTAGGTTATTATCACTTATATAAAGATCACAGGAAAATTGATAGCAAAATTGAATATCTCAACAGGTAAATGGACATGACATAATTAAGAGGGAGGGCTGGGAATAGTTGGTGTTTTAACTGAGTACTGCCTTTGCCAAAATAATAGAGGTAAGGTGATTCATATTTGACAAATGAGATGAGTAAAGCCTAAGTTGGGCAAGCTAGAATTCTCAAAAATTGGTCTGTCTGACTTTAATATGTAGGGAAAATATTCAGCATTTCTAGTAAGCAGAGAAATATAAATTAAAACAATCTGAAAGGAAGTATTGTAATTATCACCATCTCTATTAGGAGCAGGAAAACTGGGGCACTAAGCAGCTAAAATTAGAGAGAACAGTATTTGATTATAGTCCCCAAATTCTGACATACATAATCTTAATGTTTTCCTGCTTACATTTTGCATTTTGTTATCCACATGTTCTTTATGTATTCATTTTCATCCGCATTGTTTATTTTCTTTTTTAACTTTATTTATCAAAAAATTAAAACAGGCAAACAACAAAAACACACATTTCAAACAAAAGCAAAGGATTAAGAAAAACAAGTAACCTAAAATAACTTCTTTGCTTCCAACGTTTTCCTACCATACCCCAAGAAAATTAATAAACCATATCCAAACAAAGAAATATGAAAAACAAATAATCTAAAATAACCATGTTGCTTCCAATATGTTCCTACCATACTCCAAGAAAATTAACAAACCATAATCAAAGGTATAAGAAAAGCCAAATAACCACAATGAAGCTAATTTTTTAATGCAGTAGCTTTTTTTTACTTTATCAAAAAATTAAAAAAACAAACAATTCAAACAAAACAAAGGATTAAGAAAAACAACCTAAAATAACTGTATTGCCTCCAACATGTCCCTACCATACCCCAAGAAAATTAACAAACCCTAACAAAACAAAGGAATAAGAAAAACAAATAACCTAAAATAACTACATTGCTTCCAACATGATCCTACAATACCCAAGAAAGTTTATAAACTATACTCATTCCTGAGCATTCCCATAACATTGAGATTACCCTCAATAGCTTATCTATTCTTATTAGATTATTGTTCTCCCTTTACTAGTTGCTGTCTGTCTCTACGTCCACTACAATACAATATACAACATTTATTTTACATTTTGCACAGAGTTCACATTCATGGTAACGTACAATATCTCTTTTTGTGTCTGGCTTATTTCACTCAGCATTATGTCTTCAGAGTTCATCCATGTTGTCATATGTTTCATGACATGGTTCCTTCTTACTGCCGCGTAGTATTCCATCGTGTGTATATACCACATTTTATTTATCCACTCATCTGTTGAAGGACATTTGGGTTGTTTACATCTCTTGGAAATTGTGAATATTGCTGCTGTGAACATCAGTGTGCACATATTTGTTCATGTCACTGCTTTCAGATCTTCTGGGTAGATACTGAGAAGTGAAATTGCTGGCTCGAAGGGTAACTCGAAATCTAGTTTTCTAAGGAACTGCCACACTATCTTCCAGAGTGGCTGTACCATTATACAGTCCCACCAACAATGAATAAGAGTTCCAATTTCTCCACATCCTTTCCAGCATCTGTAGGTTCCTGTTTGTTTAATAGCAGCCATCTAATTGGTGTGAGATGGTATCTTGTTATGGTCTTAATTTGCATCTCTCTAATAGCTAGTGAAGATGAACATTTTTTCCCATGTGTTTTTTAGTCATTTGTATTTCCTCTTTAGTGAAATGTCTTTTCCTGTCTTTTGCCCATTTTATAATTGGGCTGTGTGTACTATTGTTGTTGAGTTGTAGGATTTCTTTATATATGGAAGATATCAGTCTCTTGTCGGATACATGATTTCCAAATATTTTTCCCATTGAGTTGGCTGCCTCTTCACTTTTTTGATAGATTCCTTCGAGGTACAGAAGCTTTTAATCTTGAGGAGTTCCCATTTACCTATTTTTTTCTTCCATTGCTTGTGCTTTGAGTGTAAGGTCTAAGAAGTGACCTCCTAATACAAGGTCTTGAAGATGTTTCCCTACATTATCTTCTAGGATTTTTATGGTGCTGTCTCTTATATTGAGGTCTTTAATCCACTTTGAGTTAATTTTTGTATAGGATGTGAGGTAGGGGTCCTCTTTCATTCTTCTGGATATGAATATCCAGTTCTCCCAGCCCCATTTGTTGAAGAGACTTTTATGTCCCAGACCAGTGGTCCCAGACCACTACTTAATCTTATGTTGTTTCTCTTGTATGTGGTGAATTGCTTCTCTCTTGCTGCTTTCTAAACTTGCTCCTTCTCTTCAGCATTTGACAGTCTGGTCAGAATATGTCTCAGAGTGGGTTTATTTGGATTTATTCTGTTTGGAGTTCATTGGGCATCTATGATTTGTGTGTTTATGCCATTTAGAAGGGTTGGGAAGTTCTCCCCAACAATGTCTTTGAATACTCTTCTAGTCCTTTACCCTTCTCTTGCCCTTCTGGAACACCAATGATTCTTATATTTGCGGCACTTCACGTTGTCCACTATATCCCTGATATCCATTTCGAATTTTTTTATTTTTTTCTCCGTTCATTCTTTTTTTTTTTTTTTTTGCTTTGACTCTAATAGTTTTTTTTCCCACACAGTTACTTATTTTTTTTACAGTTTATGGTCAGTACAGATCAATTCCATAAAATGAGAAGCTATGAGGAATCAAAGCATAATTATGCAAATTCAAAATAATTGTTCAACACACAAAGTTGGGTTTGTTCACACACTAAGTAGCAGGAGATCCAATAGATCTTGTTTTAAAGAATTACAAATACATGCTTTTATTCTTGAAGACTGTGGCCACATCAGATACTAGCTTATCAGTGTGTGTTCGTGTGAACCAAAATTGATTCCTAAAAATATTTTTTCACATTTGAAACTGTTTTAAAAGTTACAGTTTCCAGAATTAAGTCTACTCTTAGGCTTAGCACCAGTTTCTAACCATCTAAAAAGCTGACTGATCCGAATGTAGCTGTTCTGATTCTTAAAGGTTAAAAAAAAGTATTTTCAAAAGCAGTTTAAAAGGATTATTATAAATTTAATAATGCTGGTGTGCTTTCAGTCTTAACATTCCAAATACTTAATCTTCTATCTTGGGATTCATTATTTGTTTGTCTCTTAGTTTTCAATATTTTTAATATACATACCCAATAGATCATCTTTATATTTTAAATTTATTTAACTAAGCAAAACTAGACTGTAGCATTGGGGTACTAGGAGGTTGTATTTACATCTACTCTATGGAATCGGGTCCATAAGTGGATTCGATGCCTTCTTGTTGGAGGGGAATGTCTTTGTGAGACCATGCAACCTCTTTACTTCACCATGTAGGCATGGATTAGGGAAGATTCTAGTCCCTTGTGGCCATTGCACATGTTGTTGACTACCTGGCAATAAGTGCACCACCAAATCCAAAACTCCAGAGGAAAGAGTCCTGTTCCCCAAAACACAGAGAGAGACTAAGAATAAAAAAGTTCCACTAGTTCTGTCAACATGGAGGTCAGAACTGCCTCTCAACCTAGGCATGTGGAAGGGAGAGACAGATGACCATGAGACCAGGGCACCATCACTCCTTGGGTGGTGGTGATTAGTGAGTGGGTTTAGGTTGCTGGGTGAGCAGTGGTCCTCGTGTTAGAATTTCTGGTGCCTGCCTGAGTAAGACGAGCAAGCTGTACCCACCCTGCCCCATCCTGGTCTCCATCACCCTGGGCAGTCTGTACTTTTCAAGCCTTGAAGTGCTGGGGCATGGCTGGGGTAGCAAAGTCAACTGGGCATCTCTTTGCAAACCCTGAGGAAAGTCTCTAGCCTCCAATGATGGCAGTTTAGGGTATTCTGGGCCTCTTTGGGCCCTTGTCACCAATTTTGGGACAACTGGAGAGTTCCACTCAACATTTTGTTATGCCCTACAGTCATACACATTGCAAATATTTCCTCCATTTTGTCACTTTCTATTAATTTAGTTTGCAATTTCTCCTTAGCCCAGAAAGTGGATTTTTTAAATGGACCATATCTTCCCCTTTGTGGTCTACTTCATTGTTTTTATGCTCAGGAAGCCTTCCACATAGCCACTAACAGAGATGTTCACCAGGCTCTTGCCACCTGGGCCTTGGCCTCCAACCTCTGCGTCCAGGGTGAGAGTCTCTGGTTCAGAAATGGCAGCCCTGGGCCAGGCCTTTGCCATCACTCTGATCACTCTGCTCCCTTCTTCTTTCATCGGCAGCTCCACCCTGGCTCCAGGTGGCAGTGTGTCTGGTGACAATGCCTGCTTCCAAAGCCTTGGCCCAGAACTCAGTCCGCAAGAGCCAGGGCTCAGGGCACCCCCACCCCCCACCCCCACTGATGAGATTTGGGGTGCTTCTCCTCCAGCCAACAGACTCCTGTGTACTGGCTGCCACAGTGGATATCAGGCTGAGGAACCCTGACCTCCTTCCTCTCTTCCAGCAATAATTTGGAGGTTTTGTGGTCAAAGGCCCCAAACCATGTTATTCCTGGGCTTGTTGCATCTGCCACGACTGCTGGCTCCTCGGGGCATTCTCCAGCCCCCACCTTTACTTTAACTTTCAAGCTTGCGCTCTTCCAGTTCGCTTACTCTTTCCTCAGCTTCCTCTAATCTTGTATTGTGTGTTTCCAGAATCTTTTTAATTTGATCTACTGTTTCTTTTATTTCCATAAGATCACCTGTTTTTTTTATTTACTCTTGCAAATTATTCTTTATGCTCTTCTAGGGTCTTCTTGATGTCCTTTATTTCCTGAGCCATGGTATTGGTGTTTGTGATTACTTCTTTGATTAATTTCTCCAAGTTCTGTATCTCCTCTGATTTTTTAATTTGGCTGTTTGGGTTATCCATACCTTCTGATTTCTTCATATGCTTTATAATTTTCTGTTGTTTTTGGTCTCTTGGCATTTGTTTATCTTTATTGGGTTCTTTTAGGATGTGCAGATTATTTAAACAATTATCTGTAATTTGACAGAGCTACAGCTTGATGCAGTGCACCAGCAGATGGTGCGCTCGAGCCTCCTCTTATCCTCAATCCAGATCTCCCCAACTTTGTTTGTACAGTGAGTGGAGGTCCAAACCATATGGATGTGCATTCAGTGCACTGATTTTGTGTGCAGCGGGGACCGCCAGCCCTGTGGTTGGGGGTTGTGCCCTGTCTAGTTTGGCAGGGAAGAGGGCTTTAAGACCCAGATCTCCTGGCCCGTTCCTGGGTTTCTAGCTGTGATAACCTGGGGCTGCAGCAGGCTTCTTCCCCTTCAGCTCAGACTCCCTTCAGTTCCTCTCTGCTGTGGACCCTCAAGTTGGGCTTGGTGTAGGGCTCCTGTCACTTCCCATACGGTGTCCCTGCCTCTCAGCTTTGTACCCCGTGGGCTTCTTTGGGGGAGGAGTTGTGCTATCATAAACCAGCTGAAACCCAAGTGCCTTTGAGGAGGCTCTTGGCCACAGCACTGTGAAGGGGTGGCTCCCAGCCCGCTTCAAAGATGGTTGTGTGGGGCATGGAAAATACCCCATTTCCACAGTTGTCCACTTGCTGCAGTGGCTTGTCCCTGACTCAGGTGCCTTCAGCTGCGAGTGTGTTAAGGGCTATCACCCATGCCAGTTACGGAGGCCTGTTCCCAGGGCGTGGAAGGCACTACCCGCTGAGCTAGGCTGCAGCTCCCACTGCCATCTCCCTGGCTGCTCCCCAGGCCCCACTGCAACCTGCCTCTAACCTCAGCGCAATTCCGGCTTCCTTTCCCAGCAGCTCTCCAGATCAAAGACTTACATGATTCTGAATGCAGGCTCTTTGCTTCTCCAATTGCTTAATCACTACAGAAGTATAAGTCCTTGCCCAGCCAGTGGAACCCTGGAACTGGTATTCTGGAGCACTTTCTGTCTTTTATCTAGTGTTTTTCACAAAGGAGAATTTTCCTGTCTCTCCTAATCTGCCATTCCCCAGTTCATAGCACAGTTTATTTTAGATTGATGCTTTCCTAGGGGCCAAAAACTGCATAATTATTATACCATTTAACAAATGCGGAATATAATACTACAAAATAAACTATTTTAAAAACTAATTTGAAGTACAAATAAAACTATGTTAAGAATTGTGTATATTTACTTTACACGTTTGGTATGACTGGGAAAACAAAGCAACTTAGACATTATAGTTCTCAATATGATGCTTATTTTAAGTGGATATAACAAAGGTATAAATGATATCTCATGCCACTTGAATTTATCACCACTGTGATATTATGTGAAAATGCTTAGGTTTGTACTTTCTTGACTTTTAATTTTCTGCATTTGATAACTTAGATAATGGTCCAGTATTTTCCTTCTTAAAGTACCTATAAATATACCAGTTATATGTTAATAATAATAGTCTGTTATTTATAGCCATAAAAACTTAAAAGTGAGCAAGTGGAAAATATTTAAGTTAATGGAATCTCAACCAGCAACCCCTTTTTTCTTAGTATTATTTTCCTTTTAAAATTGATCTCTGAGCTTCATCCATCTTTACTCCTAATTTTTTTTTTAAATTTCTAAACTTGTGTGTACCTACTTCATTTCTTCTGTTCCACATTTCTGTCAGATCTTAGTGGTTGCTTAGATGTGAGACACTGGAGTAATTGTTTACTTTTATTCCTTGAGCTGGTTATTCAAACTCTCTGGGCTTAATTATTTATCATAAAATTAGAGGGTTGAATCACATCATCACTAGTTTCTCCTGCTCTGATAGACTTAAGATTCCGTGAATAAACAGGTATTTACTAAACACCTACTGTGTACTATTTATCAGTGTATGGCCTCTGGTAAGTTTTTAATATATAAAGCAAGTTATTTGTACTCCAGGACTTGTAATCTCATGTAACATTTATGAAATCATTAGGAAAAAGTATACATGGTGTCTCATTAAACATCGAGTGCTTGATAAATTCACCAAGTGCTTTAGGAGCTAGTAGGAGGAAAAGTAATAGATTGAAGTACTCAGTGATAGTTTTTGCGGGAAGTAAAACTTAAACTTTAAGAATGGACAGGATCTGAAAAAGCATTTTATATTGTGGAAGGTATTCATTCAGTGAGCAAGGTGCCAAGGTAATATGCTTGACAGGGAGGAGTGTGACCCAGCTGTAGGAGAAGGCTTAGGAGGGAGCAGTAGGAAGTATTTGGATCAGATGAGGCCATATTTTTAGAGAGAGGAGATCTGAATTCAAATGATAATAAGGAAGAATTGATTAGGCAGTGAATTGTGGGATGCACATGGGGAGGTGGAAGCAAATTCAACCAGCGAGTTCCCTTAGGAAAATGCTGTTTCGAAGAAAAAATAAACTATATCATGACAAACCTGCCAGATCTTCTTGCTTCCCTTCCCTAGTCTTGATTGGCAGACAAACTGAAAGGCAAATGTGATTTCTCCATTAAAGCAATATGATTTTATAACTTCGAGTTTGAGTCTTTGGAGATCCTTTAAATATCATTTGATAAAAGTAAAATGTCTGTATGGCTGAGGCTGAAAATTATGTGCTGCTACCTTGTGCCTTTGTTTATCTGAGACAGATATAAATAGATAACTGGAGCACTTGAGGCTATTATAAAAGATCTATTCTTTTTTTATTTTTATTTTTTTTTAGCTTATAGTAAAGAACTGTATCAGTGTTCCATGGTTGAAATGAAGGTCTGCCCATGTAGTTTTAAAAATACTGCTCAAAATTGTTTTCAATTCTGTTCTTATTTTACAGTTGCCCTAACAAAATGGTTTTTGAATTGTCTTGCTTAATATATACTTTTAATTGAAATATATTTAAGTGTATGTACTTTCTCATTTTCTCCTCATATCAAGGCCTAGTGAATGACAAAGATTCAAAAGATTCTATGACAGAAGGGGAAAACCTCGAAGAGGATGAAGAAGAAGAAGAAGGGGGAGCTGAAACGGAAGAACAATCTGGAAATGAAAGTGAAGTAAATGAACCAGAAGAAGAGGTGATGACTTTTATTTATAGAAAATAGGTACATTTGTATAAGAGTATTTTGATTATATGAACCAAGATTTTAAAAAATATGTAAAATAAGACACATACCCCTTCTTTTAATTTTCCATTGGGGGACAGTTTTATTGAGCGGTCCATGGAAAATGTTCAAGTGGCCTGTAAGCAAAACTTCATGCATCCTTAATGAGCCGGGGAGGGGGGTGGTGCTATTTATTGTAACTTCATGTCTTCCAAGGGGATCATCTCTTGAAGGGTCTCAGTGCTGGAGGTAAGGTGACCCCAGGGCAATCTGAACCCCACCCTGGGAGCCTTTGAAAATTTGAAAATCCTGTGTTGGCTCCCAGGGTGACATTCGGAAGGTTCCCACCATCTAATATCTCCAGCTCCTGTTGTCTGTCCTTGAAGTGGGACAGCAGAGGGCTGGCGGGGTGGGTGGGTACGGGGCTCCGGGAGGCACCTCTGGCTCCTTGCGAGTAGGGTCGCAGGCTCTGCTGCCGGCAGTTGAGTGCCCAGCATCATCATGTGCCGTGTTCTGGGTCCAGGGTGGGCAGCCTCAGCGTGGTTGCCTAGAGGGACTGAAAGCCTTTGCGGGGTGAAGGTCTGGCTCTCCCAGCTGGCGATGGAAAGGGGGCCACAGCCAGGATCCTCTGCACCTTGGCGTCATCTGCTGTTCTGGCATCTTGACTATGGAAGGCCAAGATTGCTGCCCTGTGCAGGGCAGATATGGCTCTGGCCAGTCTTTCTGGTACCTGGAGTCACGGTGTATGCAGGGTTCAGAAGTCATAGGAAAACGTTTTCATTTTGTTTCCTTTTTTCTTCTTTTTTTTTTTTAAACTCTTAGCAGGAAGATGGGTGGGGATTCTCATCCCAGGAGCTAATTGCATCACTAGAGTGGGCCTCCTGAAATCAACATTCTCTTATCTTTGGTGGACAGCAGCCCTTCAAGATGACTCTTTTTTTCTTATTGTCATGATTTTGATAATCTTTGACAGTTTCCTTTCTTTTTGGTACAGTAACTTTCCTAGCATAATTTTTTACTTTTCTTGTCCCAGAATTGGAATCTGCAGTTTCTCCAAGGAGCCTTGCTTCCTTTAGGTTCAGTGTTGGTGCTGGCTTCCTTAAGAAAACTTCCTTCTCCCCATTTTGGGACCCACTTTGCATTAGCCAGAGGCGATCCTGGGCTGGTCTCTGGTCTTTGATTAGGTATCAAATTAGCCAGAGGCGATCCTGGGCTGGTCTTGGAATTAGACCAGCTCCGGGTGACGGAGGCTGCTCCTGGCTGGTTCTGTGCCTGCAGGGATGCTGAGGCCAGGTGGTCTTGATTTGCTCCCGAGTGGTGAAGGTGACCCCTTCTCTCCATTGAGCCCAGAACCTTGCACTTTGATGCTGGGGGAAGGAGGGTGACAAGGCGGTGGGATGTGTTAGAAACAAGCATTATACAAAAAATGCTCACCCAGTTCTGGAGGAGAAAAGAATTTATTTACGATCTTGCAAGAAAGGGCACACGGCCAAAAAGTGGTAAGCTGGCGCGCCAGAGGAAGAGAATGGCGAGCTTTTAATCTCCTATTCCTAATGCACAAGTCCCTCCCCTGTTTCCCCATTGGCTGGGTACTACAGAGGTTACAGTCTATCCAAGAGAACTAAGTAGCCCATCTTTGAGATTTTAATTTGTACAGCCTATCCGAGAGAGCAAACTAGCTCATTATTGAGATTTTGAATTGATCAGCCTATCCGAGAGAGTTCATTCAGTTTAAATTTTCTGCTGGGAGTTCCTGCCTCTGATTTTACCTCATATCTCTTTACATTCCAGTAACCATGGTTACTTTTCCATATAAGGAGCTGGTGCAGATTCTGTCTTTCTAGCATTTACCACAGGGCTTGTTTAAGCTGGTGCTTCCTCCATTTTCCCTATTCCATGCTGTCTCTGTGTGAAAGCTAAACTTATCCCTTTCTTCCAGGATGGGCACATCCTTCCGCTAGTTCCAACTCATTCTTCATTGGTGCAAAAAGCCTGAAAATTGGTGACTGAGAGGGATACCTCTTACACCTGAATGGCTTGATTGGAGCTGGGTGAGGAGGCAAAGGGTGAATGAGATGGTCTGTGGCCAGGGGAACGAGTATGTGAGGCAGAGCTGGGAGCTGGGACCCTCAGTTGTGTTCCTTTTTAGTTTTAAGTAAGAAAATACAGACGTACTTCATTTCATTGTGTGAAGGTTTGTGGCAATCCTGCATTGAGTAAGTCTGTTGGTACCATTTTTCCAACAGTTTATGCTCACTTTGTGTGTCTGTCACATTCTTATTAAGGTATGCACAGTTTTTTTTAGATATAATGCTATTGCACACTAATAGACGACAGTGTAGTACAAACTTAACTTTTCATATGCACTGGGAAATCAAAAATTCACGTGACTCACTTTAGTGCGGTGGTCTGAAATAGTCTGCAGTATCTCCAAGGTATGCTTGTAGTGGTCATAGGATTTTTATTTAATAAGCAGTTTTGAAGAAAAAAATGATTTGCCCCCCTATGCATCTTAATCT
The DNA here is from genome assembly GCF_015220235.1 of Choloepus didactylus. Classification (NCBI taxonomy): domain Eukaryota; kingdom Metazoa; phylum Chordata; class Mammalia; order Pilosa; family Megalonychidae; genus Choloepus; species Choloepus didactylus. Next base: position 141,647,810 of record NC_051314.1, on the reverse strand, counting down.
CACTTCTGATTATGGACTTGTGGGTTTTACAGTCCAAATTACTGGCATACAGTTCAGTAACATTGATTACATTCAAATATTGAGCTACCATCGCCACCATCCATTACAAAAACCTCTTTATCACCCCAAATAGAAACTGTACCCATTAAGGATAGATTCCCTCTTCACCCTCTCCTGGTAACCTGTAATCTACTTTTTGTTTTTACGAATTTGTCTCTTCCAGTTATTTCATATAAATGAAATCATACAATATTTGACCTTTTGTGTCTGGCTTATTTCATTCAACCCAAAGTCTTCAAGGTTCATCCATATATCAGAACTTCATTCCTTTTGATGGCCAAATAATATTCCATTATATGTATTTACCACATTTTGTTAATCCATTCATCTGTTCACGGTCACTTGGGTTGCTTCCACCTTTTAGCTAATGCTGCTATGAACATTGGCGTACAAACATCTGTCTGAGTTCCTGCTTTCAATTCCTAAAGGTAGAAGTAGGATTACCGGGCTGTATGGTGTGTTTAACTTTTTGAGGAACTGCCAAACTGTTTTCCATAGTGGCTACACTATTTAACACTCCTACCAACAATGTATAAATATTCTTCTTTCTCACATCCTTGCAAACACTTGTTTTCCTTTTTTTATTTTTTTTTATTTTTTAATAATAGCCATTCTAATTGGTTTGAGGAGATGCCTCGTTGTGGTTTTGATAGACTCTTCCCTAATGGTTAATGATGTTGACCACTGTTCTAGTTTGCTAATGCTGCCAGAATGCAAAACACCAGAAATGGATTGGCTTTTATAAAAGGGGGTTTATTTGGTTACAAAGTTATAGTCTTAAGGCCATAAAGTGTCCATCAACAAAGGGTACCTTCACTGGAGAACGGCCGTTGGCATCTGGAAAACCTGTTAGCTGGGAAGGCATGTGGCTGGCACCTGCTGGCTCCTAGGTTGTGTTTCAAAATGGTGTTGTCCAAGATGTCTGCATCAGATTCCAACGGCCGTCTTCAAAATGTCTGTCTCAGCTCCAGCTCGCTCCTGTGCATTCTTCAAAGTATCCCTCTTGGCTGTAGCAAGCTCGCTCCTTCTGTCTGAGCTTATATAGTGATCCAGTAAACTAAACAAGGCCCACGCTGAATGGGCGGGGCCATGCCTCCATGGAAATTATCCGGTCAGAGTTATCACCTACAGTTGGGTGGGGTGCATCTCCATGAAAACAATCCAATCCAAACGTTCCAACTTAATCAACACTAATACGTCTGCCCCCACAAGATTGCATCAAAGAACATGGCTTTTTCTGGGCGACACAGTACATACAAACTGGTACAACCACTTTTTCATGTGTTTATTGGCCATCTGTATATATTTGGAAAAATGTCTATTCAAATTCTTTGTACATTTTAAAATTACGTTCTTTGTATTTTTTTCATCAGGAACAATTTTTACTAAAACCACTAAAAGGTATTTTTAAAATATCCCACAATTTGGGACAAGTATTGGGTAATAAACAACAAACAACAGTATATAGGGCTCTGACGTATATTATGTTAAGCACCTTTTCATTAGTCTTATTAAATCTGTCTTTTACCCAGTAAGGCAAAGATTATAGCAAAATATGACATCTACCATAAGTGGGTTCATAAAATGGGAGTAGTTATACTTCTGAATCTTGTTCACATCATCTTCTATGCATATTATATAATACATAGATGCCCTGGTTGTGCTTCCTGAGACGTTTCGAGCTGATGGTTCCAAGTTTACATGAGAAACACACATGGAAACCTTGTCTGTGTAACTAGTGCTGTCATTACTAGAGACATGACATGGTCATATGCTAAATGGGTTATAAAGAAATAGCATATTAAGTGCAATTAAAAAAGAGAAAAAGTTAAGTCAGCTCTTTCCAAGCATAAATCTGTAAGTATTTTAAAATTTCTTAGTAAACAAATACCTACATGAAGATTTTCCCATATTTCCAAAAAAGATAACGTTGATAATGAAGATATATTATACTGAAGTTTTACACTTGACCTCCTTTTTCATAAATATAGTTGCAGTTACTAAGTTGCAGATTCTCTCTTTTGAAAAATTGTCCCCTTTTAACACATACCTCTTAATTTGGCATATTAAGGCAGCATCACTGAGGAAGATACCTGGGAGGGAAGGCATGACTTCCCTGCCACCTCCCCCACTTTTTTTTTTTTTTTTTTTAGCTTGAGGTTTTAATGTCAAAATAGAAAGTCTTGTAAGGTCTTAAAATAATCCTTTCACAAAATAAGGCAGCTTTATGCTGTAAAAACATTAGTTCTTTGTCCAAGGTTATGTTTTTCTGTCCTTATCTGCTGTTACCAGCTGTCGGCATCTTTAGAGATCAGGTTTTTCTTCATAATGTCACTGCTTGCAGCTCTTTGGCTGTCCAGGTGTGGTTTACAGTCTAGATGTGTAACACTGTCAAATAAGAGCTCCACTGTTGTTTCGCAGGCTTAAAGATTCTGAGCTAGTCCTAGTGTTTTCTGCACGTTTCGGCAGATCTTGGAGAGGCAATACTGGAACTCCTTGTCACCATCATTCTTGCCTTCGCTAAAGGTCTCATAGCACCTGTCATGTTGGTTGCAGCACTTTGTCAGGGAGGGGATGCCAGTGTTAAAGTGAACAGTAGAGGGCCACATCCATTCAACGGGGAGGGTTTATAACCATAACATGGGAAAGGCTTAGCTCCGTCACTGCGCTTGTACTGGCAGAGCCCGTCCTCGCCTCCAGGGAGGTCCCAGGCGGTGTTCAGGTACGTGTCTATCTTGAGACCGCTGTTCTGGATGGTCTAACGGGTGGGCGTCTCCCTGGCACCTGAGAGTGGCCTCCAGGAGGAAGAGCAAGAGGGCAAGTGTGGCCATGGAAGCACAGCCATCTGTGCTGTACCAGCCTCACCAGACCCCATGGGTCCCTGGAGCCATGTCACCCCCACAGAGCCCCCAGGCGCCCTAGGCAGCGATGCAAACACCAGGCTGTGAGGCAGCCACCCTCTCCATGTCCATGCCCTGAGGGTCTTTTTTATCTTTTTGTTGTTGAGTTATAGGAGTCCTTTATATATTCTGGGTATTAAACCCTTATCAGATATGTGATTTCCAAGCATTTTAACTTCATTTTGAAATACTTTCAAACCTACAGAATTACAAAAGGTAAGACAGACCCCATGCAGAGAACTCCACCATATTTTTAACCCCTCAGATAACCAGATCCATCAATTTTAACATTTTAGCACATTTGCTGTATCATTCTTTTTATCCATCATCCATCCATCCATTTATCAATCCACTTTCTGAACACTTGAATGTAGGTTGTATATGTCATGCTCCTTCAACACTTAATACTAACATTTAGATTTCCTAAGAACAAGAATATTCACTTATGTAAGCTCTTTATGTGCAGTTATCAAGTTCAAAAAATTTAATATTATATAAAGCTGACAGTCTGTATTCCATTTTTTTCATAAGTCCCAATAATGTCCCTTGGAGCCTTTTCTACTTTCTTGATAGATCCCATCCAGGATCATACAGGTGCATTTATTGGCATTGTATCTTTAGTTGCTCTTTTTTTTCTTTTTTTTTTAAATTAAGGGAACAGATATATCACATAAACTTTCCCATCTTAACCACTACCAAGCTTGTCATTCAGTGGTATTAACCACATTCACAAAATTGTGGTACCTTTAGCTCCTTTCATTACTAAAACTTTCTCATCAGCTCAGACAGAAACCCTACACCCATTATGCATTAAGTCCCATAACCTCTGTGTCCCACCCCTGGCAACCTGTACTCTTTTATTTTCTGTCTCCATTAGCTTGCATATTCTCTGATATTTTCTTTATAATTACCATAGGGCTTAAATTTAATATCCTAGATCTATGTCTCAATTTCTACTAACTTAACTGCAATAGTATACACAAAATATATTCTTACATCCCCCTTTCCTGATATCTTTATGTATTTCTTGTTACAAATTACATGTTTATACATTATGAGACCAAAACCACTGATGTATCATTACATTTTATGCATTTTCCTTTGAGATAAACTGTATAAGGTAAAAAGTGGCATTACCAACTAAAAATACAATAAAACTAGCATTTATATTTACCCATGTCTTTAGCCTCACTGGAGATCTTTATTTATTCACACAGCTTCGATCTATTGTCTATTGTTCTTTCCTTACAACTTGCAGAACTATCTTGAGCATCTCTTTTAGTGCTGTAGTGCACCATCCATTACCAAAACTCTTCCTCAGTTCCAAATAGAGACTCTATACTTTTAAGCCTTAACTCTATTCCCTGCCCTCACCCAGTCACCTGGTACCCTATATTCTAGTTTCTGACTCTATGAGTTAGCTTATTCTAATTATATCCTATCAGTGAGATCATACAATATTTGTCCTTTTGTGTCTGCTTATTTTCCACAACGTGATATCTTCAAATTCATCCATGTTGTCATATGTATCAGGACTTCATTTCTTCTTACAGCTGAATAAAATGCGATTGTGTGTGTATTAGTCAGGGCTCTCTAGGGAAACAGAATCAACAAGAGATATCTATATATATAAGATTTTATAAAAGTGTCTCACGCAACTGTAGGGATGCAGGAGTCCAAATTCTGTAGGGCAGGCAGCAAACTGGCAACTCCAGTGAAGAAGTTTGATGCACTCCTCAGGCAGCGAACTGACAACTTCGATGAGCTCCTCAGGAGACACTTTGCTGGTTAGCCAAAGAAGAAGTGAAGGTCCTCTATCTGCCTCACCAACTGATTGGATTAAGTCCAGCTGTTTGCATTCTCTCATTGTGGAAGACTTGCCCTTTGTTGATGTAATCAGTCACAGCTGCAGCCAATTGACTGATGATTTAATAACCCAGCCTTCTGGTTTATTAACCAGCCACAAATGTCCTTGCAGTTAACGGTTAGGCCAGTGCTTGCTTGACCAGATACCTGGGTACCATCACTTGGCCAAGGTGACACATGAACCTAACCATCACAGTGTGTATATATCACATTTTGTTTATCCATTCATTGGTCAGTGGACACTTGGGTTACTTCCATCTTTTGACAATTGTGAATAATGCCTCTGTGAACACTGTTGTGCAAATATCTGTTCAAGTTTCTGCTTTCAATTCCTTTAGGTATGTACCTAGAAATGGGATTGCTGTCACTTAGTAATTCTATCTTTAGCTTTCTGAGGAACCGCCAAATTTTCTTCCTTCCAAAGTGGCTGCACCATTTTACCTTCCCACCAGCAATGAATGTGTGTTCCTATTTCTCCATATTCTCTCCAACACTTTTAATTTTCCATTTTTTTAATAGGAATCATTCTAGTAGATGTGAAATGGTATCTCATTGTGGTTTTGATTTGCATTTCCCTAAATGACTAATGATATTGAGCACTTTTCATCTGCTTTTTGGTCATCTGTATATTGTCTTTGGAGAAATATCTATTCAGTTCATTTGCCCATTTTTTAAATTGGGTTGTTTTGTCTTTTTGTTGTTGAGTTGAGGAATTTCTTTATTTATTCTGGATATTAAATCCTTATCGGGTATGTGGTTTCCAGATATCTTGTCACGTTGTGTAGACTGTCATTTTACTTTCATGACAAAGTCCTTTGATGCACTAAAGATTTTAATTTTGATGAGGTCCCATTTATCCATTTTTTGTTGCTTGTGCTTTGGGTATGAAGTCTAACACAAGTATGTGAAGATGCTCTCCTACTTTTCTTACAGGAGTTTTATAGTTCTGGCTCTTACATTTAGGTCTTTGATCCATTTTGAGTTGAGTTTTGTATGATTTGTGAGGTAGGTGTCCTTCTTTCTTTTGCAAATGGAGAAGTAGTTTTCCCTGCAACATTTATTGAAGAGACTATTTTTTCCCTGTTGTGAGTGATCTTTACCCCCTTGTCAAAATCAGTTGGCCAGGTTGGAACAGTGGCCCTTAGAGTCAGCCCCAGCGAGCTGAAGTAGCTAATCAAAAGCAGTTAACACTGACTGGCCTGCGTGTCTTGCTCCCACTCTCCAGATGTTGGGGAACTTGATTTTTTTGTCCCTTTCTGGTGCCAGCAAGCTACTCCACGGCCTGGCTTCCCCCGCTGCATTCCACAGGAGTGGGGGATGGGCAATGGTAACCACTAGGCAGAGAGAGCAATTTACTGATATTTACCAGCCTTTTCCTCCTGCGCTTCCCTGGATGCTGTACAGTGCTCTACTGAACTCTGGAGTTTCAAAATAATTGATTCACTCAGTTCCTGCCTGTTTAATAATTGTTCTAGTAGAGGGACTCATTCCTGGGGCTTCATAATCTTTCGTTTACCCACAGTCTCAAGCTTGTATCATTTTAAAACATTGCCTACTTTTCCATATTGTGCATGACACATATGCATGTGTTACTGGAAGTACAAAAAAAAGATGTTCTTTTGAAGGATTCATATGACTTTGGCAGGAACAAATAAGGTGTGGTTTACTTTAAGAGAAATAAGATTGGAGTAACTTCTCCCCCACCCCAAGACCACCCTTTCCCATAATTATTCTCCAAACAAAATGAAGAGAGAATTCTTAGAGAAGGTGCATTGATTATGAAGGTTAAAGAGCAGTGATGGATATTCTACAATAATTTGCTTCAATTGAGAAAGAAAATGCTAGAGTTCTTCTCTTCAGAAAAATGCTGCTATTCCATTTTCATCTTATTCCCCCACTTTTTAAAGCTCCATATGGCCTTTTGCAATTATCTTTAGCACCTAACAACCAGAATAGTTTCTCCTAAATATCAGCTATGTAAATTATATACGACTGTTTAAATTGAAGATTAAATTAAGTGTTCCTCAGATGAAACTCTGATTTTCTGTAACATTTTATATAATTTATCAGCAGAAAGTACAAGATTTATTATTACAGTAGCAATAATATATATCCAGCATTTATTATTCACAGTCGCTGTCCTAAGCACTGTGTTTATATCACTGTTGTGGTTTGCTAATGCTGCCAGAATGCAAAACACCAGAGATGGATTGGCTTTTATAAAAGGGGGTTTATTTGGTTACACAGTTACAGTCTTAAGGCCATAAAGTATTCAAGGTAACACATCAGCAGTCGGGTACCTTCACTGGAGGATGGCCAATGGTGTCCAGAAAACCTCTGTTAGCTGGGAAGGCACGTGGCTGGCGTCTGCTCCAAAGTTCTGGTTCCAAAATGGCTTTCTCCCAGGACGTTCCTCTCTAGGCTGCAGTTCCTCAAAAATGTCACTCTTAGTTGCACTTGGGATATTTGTCCTCTCTCAGCTTCTCCAGAGCAAGAGTCTACTTTCAACAGCTGTCTTCAAATGGTCTCTCATCTGCAGCTCCTGTGCTTTCTTCAAAGTGTCTCTCCTGGCTATAGCAAGCTCGCTCCTTCTGTCTGATCTCATGTAGTGCTCCAGTAATTTAATTCAGACCCACTCAATGGGCGGGCCAGCACCTCCATGGAAATTATCCAGTCAGAGTCATCACCCATGGTTGGGTGGGGCACATCTCCATGGAAACACTCAAAGAATTTCAATCTAATTAACACTGATAGGTATGCCTGCATAAGATTACATCAAAGATAATGGCGTTTGGGGGACATAATACATTCAAACTGGCACAATCACCCTTTCTCATATCACCTCACAAAGTAGGTGAGAAAATAAACCACAGGTGGTTTAAGTGATTTGCCAAAGATCTCCTCATAGTACTAAGTGCAGAACCAGTATTTCAACTTAGGCAGTTTGACTTATCCCATGCTCCCCCTCCTGCTTTCCCTAGCCAGCTTAGATTTTTTTGTGGTCCATTGACCACTTCCTAATTCCACAGATTATACTGGTGTATAGCAGGATTAGGACCAACGAAGTTCTTGTTCACATTTTAATTTCAAAAGTTAATACATTTTAAGGTGCCTGAGTAATATAAAAAATTAAGAGTAAGGGGGAAAAGGTTAATGCATTGTACTTTAGTTTTTGAATAGGAAATATCTTTAGAGTGTTAAGAACTGATTAAATTTTTCAAAGGCAAATTTAAGCGCATCTCTATTACAAATCTAATTTTGAGTTCAAGTTTGGCCAACAAAATTTAATACATTTGGAAGAAAAGTTAATGCATTTATGTGTTTTCTCATAATGTTTCCATTTTTTGAAACTCCAAAAAGTTCAAAAATGTATGCCCAGATCTGTACATAGTAAGTAGTAATATACTCTTTGGGTTTTGGGATTGCTACATATAGTTAAAATATTGTAACAAATTTAAATCATTTGTTTTCTCTTGGAAATAATTTCCCAGTTGTCTTGGCATAATGAGAGGCAGCGTTTTTTAACCTTTTAAGGACCCATGTCAGGGTGAATTGGGTTGTTGGGGGTACAAAGATAAACAGATGGAGCTCCACTGTGTGTTTTGTGCCCCTTTGGAAATCCTTTGGGGTTCTGCCCAGTCTTCTGTTTGAAAAAGGATTTCAGCTGATAAAGAAGGGGGCTGCTGACTATGGAGGACAGGGAGAAGTGCTTGAAAACGACTATCTAACTCTTCTACTTAACAGCTGTGCATCCTTTGGCAAGTTACTTAACTTTTCTGAGCCTCAGTTTCTTCATGTTTAAAAACAGGAACAATAAAGCTTACCCTTCCAGCTTTAGAGTTGTGGAGATCAAACAAAATGAAGTATCGGAGAGCACCTTCCAAACTGAAGTGCTTTATAAAATCTAGTACTGTATCATTGCTTTCAGCTGGTTAGGTAGCTAAATTTGAATTATGTATTGATTTCCATTGCAAAGTTAGAGGCATATAAAAGAACTACTATGAGAAATTCAGTCTCTTGAGATCCATTTCAACGGAGAAAAATACAAAAGATTCAGAAAACTCATTCTTTGTGGAATCCAAGGAAGAGTTTCTGCAAAGGATCTTTGTATTATCAGATCAGTGTAATATACTGAAATGGGCTCTTGGTATTTAGTAAGTGTTGCCAACTCACTTTGCCTTACCAGTGTAAACAGACAGCATAGAGGGCTGAAACTTGAGAATAATAAACAATTAGAAGTTTTAAAGTCTTTTTAAGGCCTGTAAAGTGTAGTAACCTTTTTCAAAGTGTTTTAACCTTCCATTAATATTAAACAATTTTAGGAGGGTTCTGACAATGATGACGATGAGGGAGAGGAAGAAGAAGAAGAGAATACAGATTACCTGACAGATTCCAATAAAGAGAATGAAACTGATGAAGAGAATACTGTACGTATGCCTGAAAATTTTGCATTTTGAAATTGCTGAATGTTTTCATTGTATTTGAATTTTAACCACTGAAGTTGTGTTTCTTTTAATTACTGAAAAATATCTTTTTGGAAATTCATTTTCAATTTGTTTCCTTAAGTACTTTTGCTCTATTAACAAATTCTTTTAACATTTAATAATAATGTTATCTGTTAATGACTTATTCCTTGAATTATATCAAATAACTTATCTGTACAAAAAGGCTCTGCCATTCAAAACATTACAATTAAAATTTCTGGTCTGATGTTTTTCTTTTAACAGGAGGTAATGATTAAAGGCGGTGGACTTAAGCATGTACCTTGTGTAGAGGATGAGGACTTTATTCAAGCTCTGGATAAAATGATGCTAGAAAATCTTCAGGTACTCAATTTTGCTCTGTTTCAAAGCATCTTCTCAGTACAAAATATTGCAGCACATTAAATTCTGGTTACTGTGAGGTTCTCTGCCCTTTAACCAGCTCCCCTGCAGTAGCGTTTTCCTGTCCTGTACAGCAGCTGCTGCCAAGGCTTCTTGTATCCTATGTCCTGATTTGGCTGTCTCTCTGAGGTGAAATGAGAGAGAATGCCGTAAATATAAGACATAGGACAGAGTAATTTTATTATACCAACCTGGGCCTTTTGTCTCTGTCGAGTCATATCTCTTTATTTCTAATACCCTTTTTTTTTTTGCAGTTTGTTTAGGAGTCAAACTTTGTAGAAGATGAATATTTAGTGGAATATTGGCTACGTAATGTTTAAATGTGTAAATTGTTTAATGTAGTCATAACATTAATACACTGGATTTTATTAAAAGTTCCATCTAGAAAGTTTTTTAAATGTCATGGTAATTGAAGGTAATTTTATGTAGATAGAGGTAGAATCTCTAAGTAAAATCTCTTTACTTCAGCCCTATATATACAGCTGTTGGTAAACCTTTTGGTGAGTTGAAGAGAGTGGTTTTGTTTGAATGATGGAATGAAAGCCCCATTGGTGGTGAGTTCAAGGGAGAGTGGGAAAGGTGGAAGGGAAGATATAGATAACTCTTTTGAGGAGTTCTACTATAAAGGGAAGAGAAATGGGAAGATAGCTGAGAAAGTCTACAGAGTTCAAAGAGGGTTATTCTTAAGATAGAAGATATTACAGAGTGTTATGCTGGTGGAGTAATCCTTTAGAGAAGTAATATTAGATTTTACTTTCCATAATGCTACAAAGGTCAAAAGTTATGATAAAGTACGAATTAGTATTATAGGTGTATCAGTTAGGCCAAACTCCTACTTCCTAATATATGAAAATGTGTATTTATTTGGAAAGTTTTTAATGTGTGAAATAAATTTTAAATTCATGTCATTTAGAGCCCAAGTCATCGAACAATTAAAAACATAATCACTCTAATCCCTTTGAGGAGAAAAGAAATAGTTCACTTTTTTGTTAAATATGTAAAATAAATGTTTCCTATTTTAACAGGAGTCAGTAGTTATTTACTTTGTCATTCATTCATTTAGCTAGTATTTATTGGGTACTCACTGTGGCTCAGCAGCAAGCTCAGTATAAAGTACTGAACAAAACAGACGTGATTTCCATCTTTAAAGAAGGGAGTTTTGTGGGAAAGGTAGATAATTATCAAGTAAGCAAACAAAAATACCTTATTTCAAACTGTGATAAATGCTAAGGAACTAAAAGAATAGATAGAATGCTTTGGTACAGAGTAAGGGAATGGCCTTCTTTAGATGGGATGATGAGGTAAGGAGGAGTCTAGGTGAAACATTGGGGGAATGTGGGAACAGTGTGTGCCAAGTTCCTTGTCAGGTTGGAAAAATGGAAAGAGGGCCAGCCTCAATAGAACATAGGGTGTGGAGGTCTGGTCCAGCACCAGAACGGAGACCTGTAATGGGAGACCATGTAAGTCCTAAGGAACAGAGTGACACCATCCTGCAGCACGTGGAGGTGCCTCAGACTGGGGCAAGAGTCAAAATGGGGAGACCCTTAGGACACTGCTGTGAAAGATGAGGGTAACTTGTTTGGGATTGTGGAAGGACACAGGTAGAGAAGTCTGAATTTGAAAGCTGGTTAGGGGGTAGCATGAACTGTGACTGGAGAGTGTGGGGGAGGAGGAGTCAGGGGTGATCTTTAATCTTCCAGTTGGCCCATTGGGTAATCTCAGTGACAGAAAACAAAGGAAGAGCAAGCAAGAAGTCTGCTTTGGCTGTGTTAAGTTTGAGCCTGTGAGGTATGAAAATGGAAGTATCAGGAGATTAGAAGAGGCCCATGGAGAAAAACATAAATGTGCAGTTAGAGCGTATTTGCAGCCGTAGGAATAAATACTCTGACATGCAGGAGTAGAGTGTGAAGAAAGAAGCCTCAAGGAACCCCAGCATTTAGAAATAAGGTAGAAAAGTGATGTTAAGGAATAGAGCTCTTGATTGGTCCAACAGTTGCTGCTATTGGGAGTTCCTGAAGAAGTGAGCTGCAGGGATTGAAAGATGTGATCAGAGAAGAGGAAAGTCTGATTTATTGTTTTTCTGGAGATGTGCCTAGTGGACTGGGGAAATAAATTAATCCTATATAAAGCCGTAATTTTTAAACGTTATCATATACCCAAAATGAACAACTGTACAGTCTCTTCCTTTTGATCTACTTGTCATAGGAAGACTCAGTATTGTAAAGACATTGATTCTCCATAAAACAGGTCTTTAAATTTAGTGCAATCCTAATTGTATCCCATGAGGAGAATCTTTTTTGAGGGAGAAGAGAGGAGCAGGGAAGTGGATGCATAGTGAACACAACAAAATTATTATTAAAAATATCTTTAGAAATAAGCAGAATAGGGAGGAAATCTCTAGAAAATGAGGGATGAAATGCTCTATAAAATATTAAAACATTTTAAATAGATAGATTAGTGAAACGGGAGAGTCCAAAATAGACCTGAAACACGGGATTTAACATATGATTTCAGATCTGTCATGGGGAAATGGATTATTCAACAGATGGTCAGAAGACAAAAAAATAAGGCTGGATTTCTATTTTAGTTCCACACCAGAATTAATTGCAAATCTGTCACATATCTCAATAATTGCTAAGGCTATTGAGCACTACACTAAAGGCTTTGCATTTATTCTTTTTTTTTTTTTTTTTTTTTTTTAAATTTTTGAATAATTTTCTTTTAATCAATTTTTGATCAGAATATGAGAAATTTTGACTAAGGTTTGTGGCTCAATTAGACACAGAAGCAAAAGACATGACACAGTGATGCTCTCTATGAAGATTAGTGCCAAAAATGCCTTTTCTAGCATAAATTCACAATGATTTGGTTGAGTATACAAATAATACCCAAGTTTGAAAAACAATATATAAAAGGAATAAGTAGAAGATTACAAACTATGAGGAGACTATATGATTTCAACAGTAATGGGAAGCATCAAACAAGATTTTCTAAACAAAGAAAACTGAGGATAATGAATTAAATACAATCAATATCCAAATATTAAATTATTAAAAAATTAAATGGACTACTTTGAAAATAATAATGATGATAATAAAAGTACAGCAAAAAGAATTAGCAAAAAGTGTGTATATATAAACATGATTTGATTACTCTTCCTAGTTAAGTATCTGAGACAGGAACAAAAAACCCTATGTGCTTATATGTAATTTGCCAGAAGCATACACAAAATTTAATTGATCAAAAATATTAAATACTAGCATTATTTTAAACACTTCAGAAAAAATTAAAAAGCAAAAATACTAGAAATTGGTACAGTAACATTAATGGCAGGAAAACTTTTCTCAGTGGAGAAAACTCAAAATGAGTCAAAAAAGGAAATGTTAATTTGGAAAATATAATTTCCAGTGAAAGTTGAAATGTCATGAAACTACATGACATTAGAGATCATATCATATGAAAGAAAATTAAGAAATACATACATAAATTTAAATAAATAATATTTTAATAGGAAAAATTTTGCAATTCTTTTATATTTTACAGATTCAGAAAGCATAAAAAAAGAGTAAAATATGTGTTAATATAACTTTGGTACAACTATTTAGAAATAAATTATATTGAATACACATTCTGTTATGAATGGTATGATTGGTTATGTCCCTTAATGGGAACCAATATTACAAATTCATTTATGATTTGGATGCAATTCCAACTAAACTGCCAGATTGACTTTCTTTTAAGAATTGGCCAAAATATTATAAATACAATTTTTTTTTTTTTTTAATCATTTTATTGAGATATATTCACATACCACGCAGTCATACAAAACAAATTGTACTTTCGATTGTTTACAGTACCATTACATAGTTGTACATTCATCACCTAAATCAATCCCTGACACCTTCATTAGCACACACACAAAAATAACAAGAATAATAATTAGAGTGAAAAAGAGCAATTGAAGTAAAAAAGAACACTGGGTACCTTTGTCTGTTTGTTTCCTTCCCCTACTTTTCTACACATCCATCCATAAACTAGACAAAGTGGAGTTTGGTCCTTATGGCATTCCCAATCCCATTGTCACCCCTCATAAGCTACATTTTTATACCACTGTCTTCGAGATTCATGGGTTCTGGGTTGTAGTTTAATAGTTTCAGGTATCCACCACCAGCTACCCCAATTCTTTAGAACCTAAAAAAGGTTGTCTAAAGTGTGTATAAGAGTGCCCACCAGAGTGACCTCTCGGCTCGTTTTGGAATCTCTCTGCCACTGAAGCTTATTTCATTTCCTTTCACATCCCCCTTCTGGTCAAGAAGATGTTCTCCATCCCACGATGCCGGGTCTACATTCCTCTCCGGGAGTCATATTCCACGTTGCCAGGGAGATTCACTCCCCTGGGTGTCTGGTCCCACGTAGGGGGGAGGGCAGTGATTTCACCTTTCAAGTTGGCTTAGCCAGAGAGAGAGGGCCACATCTGAGCAACAAAGAGGCATTCAGGAGGAGACTCTTAGGCACAAATATAGGGAGGCCTAGCCTCTCCTTTGCAGCAACCGTCTTCCCAAGGGTAAAACTTATGGTAGAGGGCTCAACCCATCAAACCACCAGTCCCCTATGTCTGTGGTCATGTTAGCAACCATGGAGGTGGGGTAGGCGAATACCCCTGCATTCTCCACAGGCTCCTCAAGGGGGCACTACATCTTTTTTTTTTTTTTTCCTTGTTTGTCTTTTTTCTTTTTTTTTTTTTAACTTTCCCTTTTTTAAATCAACTGTATGAAAAAAAAAGTTAAAAAGAAAACAAACATACAATAAAAGAACATTTCAAAGAGACCATAACAAGGGAGTAAGAAAAAGACAACTAACCTAAGATAACTGCTTAACTTCCAACATGTTCCTACTTTACCCCAAGAAAGTTACATAATATAGCAACATTTCAGTGAACTTGTTCCTACTACATCTATCAGAAATTAACAGACCATAGTCATTTCTGGGCATCCCCAGAACGTTAAATAGCTTATCTGTTCTTCTTGGATTATTGTTCCCCCTTCCTTAATTGCTCTCTACTGCTAGTTCCCCTACATTCTACATTATAAACCATTTGTTTTACATTTTTCAAAGTTCACATTAGTGGTAGCATATAATATTTCTCTTTTTGTGCCTGGCTTATTTCGCTCAGCATTATGTCTTCAAGGTTCATCCATGTTGTCATATGTTTCACCAGATCGTTCCTTCTTACTGCTGCGTACTATTCCATCGTGTGTATATACCACATTTTATTTATCCACTCATCTGTTGAAGGACATTTGGGTTGTTTCCATCTCTTGGCAATTGTGAATAATGCTGCTATGAACATCGGTGTGCAGATATCTGTTCGTGTCACTGCTTTCCGATCTTCCGGGTATATACCGAGAAGTGCAATCGCTGGATCGAATGGTAGCTCTATATCTAGTTTTCTAAGGAACTGCCAGACTGACTTCCAGAGTGGCTGAACCATTATACAGTCCCACCAACAATGAATAAGTGTTCCAATTTCTCCACATCCCCTCCAGCATTTGTAGCTTCCTGTTTGTTTAATGGCAACCATTCTAACCGGTGTTAGATGGTATCTCATTGTGGTCTTAATTTGCATCTCTCTAATAGCTAGTGAAGCTGAACATTTTTTCATGTGTTTCTTGGCCATTTGTATTTCCTCTTCAGAGAACTGTCTTTTCATATCTTTTGCCCATTTTATAATTGGGCTGTCTGTACTATTGTCATTGAGTTGTAGGATTTCTTTGTATATGCAAGATATCAGTCTTTTGTCAGATACATGGTTTCCAAAAATTTTTTCCCATTGAGTTGGCTGCCTCTTTACCTTTTTGAGAAATTCCTTTGAGGTGCAGAAACTTCTAAGCTTGAGGAGTTCCCATTTATCTATTTTCTCTTTTGTTGCTTGTGCTTTGGGTGTAAAGTCTAGGAAGTGGCCTCCTAATACAAGGTCTTGAAGATGTTTTCCTACATTATCTTCTAGGAGTTTTATGGTACTTTCTTTTATATTGAGATCTTTGGTCCATTTTGAGTTAATTTTTGTGTAGGGGGTGAGGTAGGGGTCCTCTTTCATTCTTTTGGATATGGATATCCAACTCTCCCAGCCCCATTTGTTGAAAAGACCATTATGGCTCAGTTCCGTGACTTTGGGGGCCTTATCAAAGATCAGTCGGCCATAGATCTGAGGGTCTATCTCTGAATTCTCAATTCGATTCCATTGATCTATATGTCTATCTTTGTGCCAGTACCATGCTGTTTTGGCAACTGTGGCTTTATAATAAGCTTCAAAGTCAGGGAGTGTAAGTCCTCCCACTTCGTTTTTCTTTTTTAGAGTGTCTTTAGCACTTCGAGGCATCTTCCCTTTCCAAATAAATTTGATAACTGGCTTTTCCAATTCTGCAAAGTAGGTTGTTGGAATTTTGATTGGGATTGCATTGAATCTGTAGATGAGTTTGAGTAGAATTGACATCTTAATGACATTTAGCCTTCCTGTCCATGAACATGGAATATTTTTCCATCTTTTAAAGTCCCCTTCTATTTCTTTTAGTAGAGTTATGTAGTTTTCTTTGTATAGGTCTTTTACATCTTTGGTTAAGTTTATTCCTAGGTACTTGATTTTTTTAGTTGCTATTGAAAATGGTATCTTTTTCTTGAGTGTCACTTCCGTTTGTTCATTTCTAGCATATAGAAACATTACTGACTTATGTGCATTAATCTTGTATCCCGCTACTTTGCTAAATTTGTTTATTAGCTCTAGTAGGTGTATCGTTGATTTCTCAGGGTTTTCTAGATATAAGATCATATCATCTGCAAACAATGACAGTTTTACTTCTTCTTTTCCAATTTGGATGCCTTTTATTTCTTTGTCTTGCCGGATTGCCCTGGCTAGCACTTCCAGCACAATGTTGAATAACAGTGGTGACAGCGAGCATCCTTGTCTTGTTCCTGATCTTAGAGGGAAGGCTTTCAGTCTCTCACCATTGAGTACTATGCTGGCTGTGGGTTTTTCATATATGCTCTTTATCATGTTGAGGAAGTTTCCTTCAATTCCTACCTTTTGAAGTGTTTTTATCAAAAAGGGATGTTGGATTTTGTCAAATGCTTTTTCAGCATCTATTGAGATGATCAATTGATTTTTCCCTTTCGAGTTTTTAATGTGTTGTAATACATTGATTGTTTTTCTTATGTTGCACCATCCTTGCATGCCTGGAATGAACCCCACTTGGTCATGGTGTATGATTTTTTTAATGTGTCTTTGGATTCGATTTGCAAGTATTTTGTTGAGGATTTTTGCATCTATATTCATTAGGGAGATTGGCTGGTAGTTTTCCTTTTTTGTAGCATCTTTGCCTGGTTTTGGTATTAGATTGATGTTAGCTTCATAAAATGAGTTAGGTAGTGTTCCATTTTTTTCAATGTTTTGAAAGAGTTTGAGTAAGATTGGTGTCAGTTCTTTCTGGAAAGTTTGGTAGAATTCCCCTGTGAAGCCATCTGGCCCTGGGCATTTATTTGTGGGAAGATTTTTGATGACTGATTGGATCTCTTTGCTTGTGATGGGTTGGTTGAGGTCTTCTATTTCTTCTCTGGTCAGTCTAGGTTGTTCATATGTTTCCAGGAAATTGTCCATTTCTTCTACATTATCCAGTTTGTTGCCATACAGTTGTTCATAATATCCTCTTATAATTTTTTTAATTTCTTTAGGATCTGCAGTTATGTCACCTTTTTCATTCATTATTTTGTTTATATGGGTCTTCTCTCTTTTTGATTTTGTCAGTTTAGCTAGGGGCTTGTCAATCTTGTTGATCTTCTCAAAGAACCAACTTTTGGTGATATTTATCCTCTCTATTGTTTTTTTGTTCTCTATGTCATTTATTTCTGCTTTAATCCTTGTTATTTCTTTTCTTGTACTTGGTTTAGGATTGGTTTGCTGTTCATTTTCTAGCTTCTTCAGTTGATCCATTAGTTCTTTGATTTTGGCTCTTTCTTCCTTTTTAATATATGCGTTTAGTGCTATAAATTTCCCCCTCAGCACTGCTTTTGCTGCATCCCATAGGTTTTGGTATGTTGTGTTCTCATTTTCATTCGTCTCTATATATTTAGCAATTTCTCTTGCTATTTCTTTAACCCACTGATTGTTTAGGAGTGTGTTATTTAACCTCCAGGTATTTGTGAATTTTCGAAGTCTCTGATGGTTATTGACTTCTAATTGTATTCCATTGTGGTCAGAGAATGTGCTTTGAATAATTTCAATCTTTTTAAATTTATTGAGGCTTGTTTTATGTCCCAGCATATGATCTATTCTGGAGAAAGTTCCGTGAGCACTAGAAAAGTATGTGTATCCTGGTAATTTGGGATGTAATGTCCTGTAGATGTCTGTTAAATCTAATTCATTTATCAGATTGTTTAGGTTTTCAATTTCCTTATTGGTCTTCTGTCTGGTTGATCTATCTATAGGAGAGAGTGATGTGTTGAAGTCTCCCACAATTATTGTGGAAACATCAATTGCTTCCTTTAGTTTTGCTAGTGTTTCTCTCATGTATTTTCTGGCACCTTGATTGGGTGCGTAGACATTTACGATTGTTATTTCTTCTTGCTGAATTGCCTCTTTTATTAGTATGTAGTGGCCTTCTTTGTCTCTCAAAACATCCCTGCATTTGAAGTCTATTGTATCTGAGATTAATATTGCTACACCTGCTTTCTTTTGGCTGTAGCTTGCATGAAATATTTTTTTCCATCCTTTCACTTTCAGTTTCTTTGTGTCCCTGTGTCTAAGATGAGTCTCTTGTATGCAACATATTGATGGTTCATTTTTTTTGATCCATTCTGCGAATCTATATCTTTTAATTGGGGAATTTAATCCATTTACATTCAACGTTAAAACCATGAAGGCATTTGTTGAATCGGCCATCTTATCCTTTGGTTTATGTTTGCCATATTTTTCCCTCTCTCTATTAATATCCTTTATTGTACCCATACCGAATCTCTTTAGTACTGAACCTTTCTCCAAGTCTCTCTGTCCTGTCTTTGTTTCTCTGTCTGTAGGGCTCCCTTTAGTATCTCCAGTAGGGCAGGTCTCTTGTTAGCAAATTCTCTCAGCATTTCTTTGTCTGTGAAAAATTTAAGCTCTCCCTCAAATTTGAAGGAGAACTTTGCTGGATAAAGTATTCTTGGCTGGAAATTCCTCTCACTCAGAATTTTAAATATATCGTGCCACTCCCTTCTTGCCTCCATGGTGGCTGCTGAGTAGTCACTACTTAGTCTTATGCTGTTTCCTTTGTATGTGGTGAATTGCTTTTCTCTTGCTGCTTTCAGAACTTGCTCCTTCTCTTCTATGTTTGACAGTGTGATCAGTATATGTCTCGGAGTGGGTTTATTTGGATTTATTCCATTTGGAGTTCGCTGAGCATTTATGATTTGTGTATTTATGTTGTTTAGAAGATTTGGGAAGTTTTCCCCAACAATTTCTTTGAATACTCTTCCTAGACCTTTACCCTTTTCTTCCCCTTCTGGGACACCAATGAGTCTTATATTCGGACGTTTCATATTATCTATCATATCCCTGAGGTCCATTTCGATTTTTTCAATTTTTTTCCCCATTCTTTCTTTTATGCTTTCATTTTCCATTCTGTCATCTTCCAGGTCACTGATTCGTTGTTCAACTTCCTCTAGTCTTGTACTATGAGTGTCCAGAATGTTTTTAATTTGGTCAACAGTTTCTTTAATTTCCATAAGATCATCCATTTTTTTATTTAGTCTTGCAATGTCTTCTTTATGCTCTTCTAGGGTCTTCTTGATTTCCTTCATATCCCGTACTATGGTCTCATTGTTCATCTTTAGTTCTTTGAGTAGCTGCTCTAGGTGCTGTGTCTCTTCTGGTCTTTTGATTTGGGTGCTTGGGCTTGGGTTATCCATATCGTCTGGTTTTTTCATATGCTTTATAATTTTCTGTTGTTTTTGGCCTCGTGGCATTTGCTGAACTTGATAGGGTTCTTTTAGGGTTTGTAGACCTATTGAAGTCCTTATCTCTAATTTATCAGATCTACAGCTTCGTGGAGTACACTTTCTCTAACTAACCAGCAGTTGGCGTCCATGAGCCACCTGTTCTCCACAAGCCAGTTCTCCCCTGCTTAGCCTTTTTGGTGAGTGGGGGAGTGAGTCTTGTGGGGCTCAATTGGTGTACCAAGCTTGCGTGTGTAGTTGGTGTTGCCTGCCGTGTATGTGGGGCATGTTTCTGGGCAGTCGGGGAGTGGGGGTGGCCCTAACAATCAAATCTCACTGATGATCCTAGAGTTTTAAAGCTGCTGCAACAGTCTAATCCTTCAGTTCAGTCCTGCCACAGTTTGTCTCTGCCACTGACCCACAAGTCCTTGGTATTGGCGTATGGCTCCTGAGACTTGCAAGTGGGCCCCTCTTCCAGGCTGTGCACCCCGGGTCCTCTGTTGAGGGATGACTGTGCTATGTCACAGGTGAGTGCCGTCCCCCCAGGGCAGTTCTGGGCTGCTGGGCTGTGTAGGGAGGCTCCCAGTCTGCTCAAATGATGGCTGAATGGGGCTTTGTTAATTCACACTGCTCCACCTTCCCAGCTCTGAGACATTCAGCTGAGGTTGCAGGGAAGGCTAATGTCCACGCCCAGTTTTGTGGAGTGCGCCTGTTATTTGAAGCACTTCCGTCACACTGGGTTGTCTGGGGCAGCTCTGGGCTATGGGGCTGGCGATGGTCAGGAGTGTTTCCTGTCCACCAGGATGGTGGCTGTGAGCGGACACCCCCCTTTTCTTGGGAAGTTGTGTTGTTTAGTGAATTTTCTCAGCCACTGGATTATTGCGTTTTGTCTCAGAGCTCTCTTAGTTCTGCTGTTGACTTGACGTGCCCAAATTGCAATTCTTTGAAGCTTTCTGTATTGGGCTTCTTAGAGTAATTGTTTTAGAAAAAGAAAAAAGGATTTTAAAAAAAAAAAAAAAAAACGGCCCTCCTCAGAGATCTAATGGGTTATTGAAATGCTAATAGACAAAGCAACCAGGGCCATTAAGGAAAGTTCCACAGGGCAGAGAGATCAGCTTTTCTTCGGGATTTGCATATGCGCCTCAAGGCCTGAGCTCCGCCCTTTCCCTTTCTGTGTTCACCAGAACTCCAAAAATCCTCTGCTTTTATTTTGGAGTTTTTCGTGTTGTTTTTTTTCTATGCCTGTCTCCTCTCTGCTGGGCTGGCTGCTCTCAGAGTCTCTGGTGTCTGGTCTCAGTCTATCTATGGTTGGAGTTTGAATCAGTAGAATGAGTTTCCGATAAGAGCAGCCACTGCAGTTCTCCCTTCTCCTTCCCGGAGCTGACAGCCCCTCCTCCCCCGGGACTGAGCCTGGCAGGGAGGGGCGCGGTTCCCCTGGCCGCAAAAACTTACAGATTTCGCTGATCTCAGCAGTTCCACGTTTTCATGAGTGTTGTATGAAGTATGCCCAAAGACAGATTGCTCTGTGGTGTCCAGTCCACGCAGTTCCTGGCTTTTTACCTACTTTCCTGGAGGAGTAACTAAAACTTAGAGCTCACCAGTCTGCCATCTTGCCCCGCCTGTCGCATTTATTCTTTACAAATGCTAGTAGATACTGTTAGTATTCCCACTTTTGAGTTAAGGAAATGGGGGCTTAGTAAGACAAGAAACTTGTTGAAGGTCACAGAGCTATGAAGTGGTGGACTCTGTTCTCATCCATTTTGCTGTATTGCCATCCAGCAGAGGGTACCATAAGAAACTGTAAGAAATGACAAATGAGAAAAAAAAAATATGTATATCCTACCTAACAAAGGGTAAATATCTCTAATATAGCTAGAGATCATATAAAGCAATAAGAAAAGATGAACGAGTGAAAGATAATAGGCAAAGTCATGCCAAACTTCCCTAATAATCAAAGATATACAAATTAAGATGAGCTTTTTTCACTTAACAGACCATGAGATATTAAGATTTTAAAAATGATAATACCTAATGTGGCCATTTGTGCGTAAACGTCTACATATGGGTAAATGTAAATCTGTCCAGCCTTTTTGGAGGGAAATTTAGCAAACCTATCAAATGGGCATGCCATTTGATTTAAAAATTTATCTTTAGGCAAAGTGCTGGGCCCATGAATGAATCAGCCCCTTTCATGCTCTCTGGAGTTGTGTCTCTGGGAAGAAATTCAAAATCCAGGAATTTTAAGGAAAGACATGAATAAACATACCCAAGATGCTCGAGGAACTCCAAACAGGATAAATGCGAATAGAGTCATGCCCCAGCATATTATAATCAAAATACTTAATGCCCAAAAAAAAAGGGTCCTGAAAGCTGCCAGAGAGAAGCGACACATCATGAACAAGAGAGCCTCGATGAGATTAAGCGCTGATTTCTCATCAGAAACTATGGAGGCAAGAAGGCACAGGGAAGATACATTTAAAACACTAAAGACAAAATACTGCCACTCAGGAATTCTGTATCTGGCAAAACTGTCTTTCCAAAATGAGGGAGGGATTAAGACATTCCCAGTTAAACGAAAGCTAAAGGAGTTTGCTACCACTAGACCAGCCCTACAAATGATGCTAAAGACAGTTCTGCAGGATGTAAGGAAAGGACATAGACAATAGATAGAAGCCACATGAAGAAATAAAGATCTCAGTAAGAGTAATGGCAGAGGACCTCCTGTGAAATGTTCAATGGAGAAATTGCATTTTGTCAACATTAAAACCTTTTGTTCTTATTGGGTGTCTGTGTGACACTGAAACTCAGAGCTAGAGCTCGGCAGATATGAATGACAGTATTAACTCATACAGCAACTGTTAAAAAAAAAAAAAAGCTGGAAAAGAGCCCAGACTTCAATTATTGATATGAATGAAACAGATTTGGTTAAGACCAGGGCAAATCAGGCCAAAGGGTAAAGGTTGAAACTGACTGTGTTAAAACTTCAACTTCCATGTGAGACCAAGGGAAGAAATGTTTATTTGGTATAGGATCTATATTTTCTAAACAACGTAGCTTCTACAGTCAGTTTGTTCAAACACCACAATTACATGGAACTTTGAGTAGGAAGTGAGATAAGGTAGGTCTGTATAGGTTAGAGTGAAACAGCAGCACACCCCAAAACAGCAGCACATCCCAATATATATTCAGGGCCCCCATGAGGAGCTGGGGGAGGATGCGGAGGTGTTGGACTTCCTCACCTGGATTGTTGCTGATGTTCTTACAAACATTGGGGACTGATGGCTTGCAATGCTGAGCCCTCTGTCTTGGGGCCTGCCCCTATGAAGCTTGTTACTGCAAAGGAGAGGCTAAACCTGCTTAAAATTGTGCCTAAGAGTCTCCCCGAGTGCCTCTTTGTTGCTCAGATGTGGCCCTCTCTCTCTAAGCCACCTCGGCAGGTGATCTCACTGCCCTCCCCCCTACGTGGGACCTGACTCCTAGGGGTGTAAATCTCCCTGGCAATGCAGGATATGGCTCCCGGGGATAAATCTGGACCCGGCATCATGGGATTGAGAACATCTTCTTGACCAAAAGGGGGATGCGAAATGAAACAAAATAAAGCTTCAGTGGCTGAGCGATTTCAAATGGAGTTGAGAGGTCACTCTGATGGGCATTCTTATGCACTATGTAGATAACATTTTTTAGGTTTTAATGTATTGGAATAGCTAGAAGTAAATACCTGAAACTACCAAATCCCAACCTCTAGTAGCCTTGACTCTTGAAGACGACTGTATAACAATGTATGTTACAAGGGGTGACAGTGTGATTGTGAAAACCTTGTGGATTGCACTCCCTTTATCCAGTGTATGGATGGATGAGTAGATAAATGGGAACAAAAACTAAATGAAAAACAGGGTGGGATGGGAGGGGTGTAATTTGGGTGTTCTTTTTTATTTTTATTTTTTATTCTGATTCTTTCTGGTGTAAGGAAAATGTTTAAAAAATAGATTGGGGTGATGAATGCACAACTATATGATGATACTGTGAACAGTTGATTGTGCACCATGGATGACTGTATGGTATGTGAATATATCTCAATATAACTGAATTAAAAAAAAAAATTTCTTCTTCAAATGACACTGTTTAAAATGAAAAGTCAAGGAAAAAAAAAAAAAACTGGGAGAAAATATTTGCTAAACATTTATCCAGAGAAGCAGAGAGAGAAAGCCACAGAAACAGAGAGGAAGCCACGGAAGCCAGAAGTTGGAAGCAACAAAACCCAGAAGAGAAGGGAGAGACCAGCAGACAGCACCATGTGCCTGGCCATGTGACAGAGGAGTCCAGGAACGCTGACAGCCTGTCTTCAGGAAGAAGTACCAGACTGATTTACCAGAATTTGTGACAACTTATGAATGAGACCCTTTTGACTTAAATTTTAAGTCACAACACTTAAGTACAGTACATGGGTGCCAGTTGCTGAAAGATCAACAGAAGAAAAGTACAAAAAGATTACCTACAATCCTCGTGAATGCACCTAGGACTCAAAACTGATTTTACCAAAAGAAAGACCCCTGACCCATTAAATCTGTGTCTACACAGTGCGTTGAACTTTGATGATTTCTCTACAGCTGCTGCGAAAGCCTTCAGCCCTGTTGTTTAAGCATTGCTTTAGATCAGTAGTTTTAAACTGTTGTAGTGTATGTGGTGAAAGATATTCCTATCTTTAAAGTAAAGAATGCAGGACTCAGTTCTTTCTTGAATGTAAATAGTAGCTTATTTAGAATTTTGGAGTTTCTTTTTTATCACCAATCTTGAATGGTGGACTGAGGCCTGATTTTTTGGTGTTTTTTTTTTTGTTTCGTTTTGTTTTTCCCAATTCCCCTCCCTCCTCATTGGGAGTAGTCAGTCCATTTCCTCAATTCTGTGAATTGAACTCAAGTAAGAGGTTCTGACAAGAAGAATCTGTAATATATTCGTAAAAAGACAGTGAAGAAATTAAAAAAAAAAAAAAAAAGACGGTGAAGAACCATATTTTACTATGGCTCAAATTCCATCCTGGGCATATAAAACTGCTTTGTAAGTAAGACCTGTATGTCCATGCAAAACAAGATTACAAAGTTGTTAAGTAGCAGTTTTTTAAAAATAAACAACAAAGTTAAAAAAAAATTTATCTTTAGTTAGTGATTCTCAAGTGCATAAAGTTAAATATACAAAGATGTTACATTGTTTGTAATTAAAAAGTCAGGGTTCCATCATTAGGGGATTAGTTAAATAAATAATGACCTATAATTAAATGCATATATCCTCAAATTCAAAGATATCCAAGACAGAATTTAAAAGAACAGTGTTTATGTTTAGTATAGAATACTATGTATGTTTAGTATAGAAAAATATGCCTAGGTGTTGCTTGGGTTTATTTGCTTATATTGGTAAATGCAAGAAACATTCTAGAAGAACAATTCCCATTTTTAACAGTCGTTGCATTTTTGGGTGGGTGGGGCAGAGGGAGGTAGCAGAGGGATTACCATGGATGCACTTTCTAACACATCTTTGCATTCCTATATTTTACAAAGACAATATCTTAATTTTGTGATCAGGAAAAAAAATTAAAAAGCAAGATTCATTTTATATGGGCTTTTCATCTCTTTATAAATCTTAGGAACCTGGGAGGACTTCAAGCAGATACTGAGAAACTGGAGCTGAATAAATAAAAACAATAAAAGCATATACCTTTATTATCATTTTGCTTACTTTGCAAATCTTATGAATATCTGGGGCCTATATCAAAAGACTATTTAAATTGTGGTGAAGCAGTTTAAAAACCCTTACGACTGTTCAGCATTACCTTCTTAGCTTTGAATAATTGTACTCAATTCATTTGTGTTCTCTTCCTCAGACATACAAAATTATTTGCAGTTCCCTAAACATAACGTTCTGTTCCATGTCCTTGCTTTTTCACCTTTCTTCCCTTCCTGAATTTCTTCTGTATCCCTAAGGCTGCTCTTTTACCACCTGCTTGGAAGAATTCATATGAAGCCTTTAGCATTCTCAAATGTCCCATTTCTCTTCAGTGTTTTATGAAATCCCAGCAGGCACATATATACCTCTGATGTATTGTAATTTTTATGTGTATGTATATTTATGATTGTCTCAAGTTTGTGAGGATAGACTCTTTGAGAATAGACTTTTTAGTATTAGTATCTCCAAGCCCAACACACAGTAAGTCCTCACTGAAGGGTTGTGTAATTAATTGGTTAAATCCATTGTAAATGTTACAAATAACTGGTAATACCAGCCAAGAAATTAATTTCAATGCTAATAGATTGCATTTATTCTCAAATATTTATTAAGTGCCTGCTATACGTGAAGCACTGTTAGAGAACGCTAGGGAAAAGGAAATACAATGGTGAGTCCTACTAGTCTGGTGGGGGATTCAGACAGACAGGCACCTGTGATACATCATAGTAATTATGAAGGAAAATGTACAGTGTGCTAGGAGTATGACAAAAAGATTTCTTATCTTGGGCTGAGGAAAGCGTCTGTGGTGGCTGAGTGGCTGAGTGGCTGAGAAGCTGAGAGAGAGAACACGGTGATTTGAGGAAGTGAGGGAGGTTAAGTAGAACCGGAAACATTGTGTGCTTGGGAGAGGCTGGAATGAGACACAGGAGCCAGATGGCATCGGTCCTTCCAAACTGTGTGAAAGGGTGGTGGGTGGTTGGGAAGAAATATGCTGTGGTTTCATCTGTTTTGGAACGATTGCTGTAGCTATGATGATTTTTGTGTCTTAAGAAATAAAACACTGAATGAACTGTTTGCAGTTTATATTTACATACCTCTAGATGTATCTTATTTTTGTACTTTAAAATTTCTGTCTTCAAGCAACGAAGTGGCGAATCTGTGAAAGTGCACCAACTTGATGTTGCTATTCCTTTGCACCTCAAAAGCCAGCTGAGGAAAGGACCCCCACTTGGTGGTGGGGAGGGAGAGGCTGAGTCAGCAGACACAATGCCATTTGTCATGCTAACAAGAAAAGGCAATAAACAGCAGGTAAGAACCTGTCAGCCAAGTATTCATAATTGATTGTTACCAGCTGTAAATAGAACTTTGTTTTATAGGTTCTAAATACCTTTTATCTACACAGGGAAAAGAGTCGGAAACTTTTGAAGTGTTTAGTGGTAAAGTAATTGTATGCATTTTGTGTATAGAAGATGCATCTCCCTTTCACAGAATGTATATTTTTTAATGGAGAGGACATTTAAAATTTAAATCTGTGTGTTTGTATGTCTGTGTGTCTGTGTGTGTAAGAATATATAACTACGTTGACTTTTAGTAGGAGGCTTATATAAGCTAGCTTAGGGTAGAATAGAAAGGGAGGATTTCAATAGATACATCTCAAGAAAATGCTCAATTGTCACTATTTTTCTTGAAACGTTGTTAATGCCCTGATCCTGCTCCATTCTCTTTATATCCTTCCTCCCTCCTTTCTCTCCTTTTACAGATGATCCCTAAAAATCATTTTCCCAACTACTAAGCCGTTACTTTAGGTCTTCATACATTCGTTCAACAAGTACTTATTGAATATTAATTATGTGCCAGGTATTATTCCAGGTGGTGAGGGTACAGTGAACAAGATAAAATCCTTGCCCTCAAGGAATTTACATCCTAGTGAGGGAGACAGACAGACAAAAGACAAATAAACATGTTATATTTGCAGGTGGTGAAGTGTGCTGTGAAGAAAACAGTGCACGCCTCAGACCCAGCTCTGGGATATATCATCAATTCTGTAAAATTTTTTCACATTTTAACATTTCTGAAATCAGGCTGCCTCTTAGAGGTGATAGGAATCTTGTGATAATTGGTAGCATTTTCTTTTCCTAGTGCTATATGAAATAATAGTGCATCTTATAATTAATGGAATATTAGATTATTTGCAATATAGTAGCTATCACAGCTTCTCTTAGACCTAAGTCCAATACTTGGTCCCCACATTGATCCAGTCATTTATCGCTTACCTGCTATATACCCAGGCACCATTCTATGTGCAGTACATACAGCAGTGAACCTAAGTCCCTTCTCTCTTGGGAGCTTTCATTCTAGTATTGGGAGGAGACAATAAAGACATAATGCCATGTTGGGGAAATTGTTATGAAGGAAAATAAAGTATGGTAAGAGGATAAAAGACAACTGAGATGGGGAGGGGCGATGAGAGGGAGGGAGACTGCTATTTTAGATAGGATGATGGAGGTTGTCCTCTCTAATGAGTTATCATCTATGGTGGAAGAGATATTCTGTTCCCCTCCCCACCAGTACAACCTGAAAGAGATGATGCCTAAATTAATTTTTATGTCTGGTTTTGTCAGATAATTTTTGGTTTATGCAAGTGATCAAAGTTGTACAGTATATAATTATTTTGCTGTGGTCAAGGGATTCTTGAGATACCAACTATATACTCTTTAGAATTGTAACTGATATTATTAAAAGTTAACTTTGACTTAAGTTCAGAGCATTGCTATGTCTTTTTCAAACACTGTCTTCATAGTTCAGGCCTATCTCTATCCCAGTCTCTGGAGTTATTGTCCTTTTATGAAAATTTCACTCCTCTCCTCCTTTCCCAGGCTAAGATTGAGCTCTGGCATCCCCCCCCCGCCTTTTTTTTTGGTCAGAACCCTGAATGTGGGGTTGTACTGAGATCTTTGTCAAAATTGCTTTCTTCAGAGCACTTGGAAGCACTAGTTCATTACTGTTACCAGAATTCTCAAATCCCCTAATTTTTGCTTTTTTTCCTTAGGACTACTTAGTTCTCTAAGCTAAACTTTTCAGTTTCCAGCCATCACATTTTAGGTCTCATTTAATTTTTAAATCTCTCAGCTCCTCCCACTCCCCGTCATCATCCTTTCTTGGCCCAAAAAGAAGGTTTCAAAAGGTAATTAAGAGAAGCGACATTACGCAAAATGGTGGAGTAGGATGCTCTAGAGGATTTTCCCTCCACCAGAGCGGTGACTGAGCTGGAAAGAGTGATTGGAATCAGCTATTTATAACTCTGAAACCTGATCAAACACTTAAAACACCATGAGAATGCTTATATGATCTTCCTTAAGTGAGCCACAAGAGCAAACCAGGAACTGTCTCCCATGCCTCAGTCCCGCGTGGCTATGTAGATAGTGGCCTGCTTTTTGCAGTGACTGGCTGATGCCAGAGCAGGCAGTGGAGACATTGTCCACCAAGGATTTGGGGGGGGTGTGTTTTGATTGTTCTGGTGGTGCCCTAAGGGCCTGATGTCGACACTTGGGCTCCAGTGGTTTCTTTTGGTGACACCTATTAGAAGATTGAAAGGGATAGTACCCATTTTTTGACCTCCCCCCCCTTCCTGGAGACAGACATTTAAGGAAATATTTCTCAGGTCACTGGCTGATTAATCACAACAAGGAATATACGCTTTGCAATTAGTTTGGGAAAACTCAAAAAACAGCTTCAGCCCTCAACAAGCAGAAATTCCAGAGTTACCACATTTTAATACTCGGAATGTGTAGTACTCACCAAAAAAATTAAACATTCAAAGAAACAGGGAAGTATGGCCTACTCATAGGAAAAAAAACTTTTTTGATGGAAACCATCACTGAGGCAGCCCAGACTTTGGAATTACTGGTCAAAGATGTTTAGTCTCCTGTCTTAAATATGATCAGTGAGCTAAGGGAAAACATGGACAAAGAAATAAAAAAAAATTAGGAAAACGATTGTTTTAGTTTCCTAAGCTGCTCGAGCAAATACCATGAAATAGGCCAGGTTAAACAATGGGAATTTATTTGCTTATGATTTTGAGGTTAAAAGAAAGTCCAGATCAAGGCATCATCAAGGTGATGCTTTTTCTCTGAAGACTGGTGTCTTGGGGCTGGCTGCTGGTGACTCTTTGTCCTTAGCTTGTCATATGGCAAGGCACATGGCGGCATGTTCTGGTCTCTCGATTCTCTTTTGGGTTTCATTGATTTCATCTTCTTACTTCTTATGGCTTTCTCTCTGTCTTTCTGAATTTCACTCTGCTTATAAAGGACTCCAGTAATAGGATTAAGACCTATCGATTGAAGTGGGTTATACCTTCTTAACTGAGATAAGCTCTTGAAAAGGTCCTACTTACAATGGATTCATACCCACAGAAATGGATTAAATTTAAGAACATGTTTTTCTGTGGTACATGGTTTCAGACCACCACAAATGCTGTATTAAATGAACAAAATAAGAATATTAATGAGGTAGAAAATATAGAAGGAACCAAACAGAACTTCTGGAGCTTAAAACTACAATAACTGAAATAAAAATTCTCCAGAGGGATTCAGCAGCAGATTTGATCAGGCAGAACAGGGGATTGGTGAATTTAAAGATAAGACAATTGAAATTATCCCGTCTGAGGAACAGAAAAAAAAAATGAAGAAAAATGAACAGAGTCAGAGGAACCTGTGGGACACCATCTAGTATACCAACATACCTAAGAGTCTCATGAGAGTCAAAGAAGGAGAAGAGAGAGAGGAAGGGTAAGAAAAAATGTTGAAGAAATAATGACTTAAAGTTTCCCAAATTTGATGAAGGATGTGAATATACATGTCTAAGATCTCAGTGAACTCTAAACAGGATAACTCAAAGAAATCCACATCAAGACACATTATAGTCAAATTAGCAAAACCCAAAGAGAATTTTCAAAGAAGCAAGAAAGAAGCAACTTGTCATGTACTAGAGATCTTCAGTAAGATTAATAGCGGATTTGTCATCAGGTACATGGATCCAGAAGGCAGTGGGAAGACATGTTTAAAGTTCAGGAAAAAAAATATCAACCAAGAATTCTATGTCCAGCAAAACTGTGGTATGGGAAATTAAGGTATTCCCAGAGAAACAAGAAGTGAGCAAGTATGATACCAATATGTCTTGCCCTATAAGAAATGCTGCGCAAAGCTCTTCAGGCTGAAATTTAAGGACTTGGGACAGTAGCTCAAAGCCATAAAAACAATAGAGAACACTGGTAAATATAACTACAGGGTAAATACAAAAACCAGTACTATTGTACTTTTGATTTTTAACTTCTTTTTTTTTCCTGAATGATATAAAAGGAAATACGTAAAGCAATACTTATAAATTTATGTTAATGGGCACATAATAAATAAAAATGTAACATGAGACAATAAACAGTATAAAGGCAGAGGGACAGAAATGTATAGGTACAGAATATTTATGTACATTGAAACTAAGTTGGTAGTATTTAAACTACTTTGTTAAATGTTTAAGATGCTAATTGTAATCTCCAAGGTAACCACTAAGAAAATAACTAAAAATATTTATAGGAAAAGGAAAGGAGGAAATCAAAATGGTACATCAAACAAAAAAACTAAATACAAAAAAAAAAAGGCAGTAGTGGAGGGCTTGAGGAACAAAATAACATGGAGAAAACAACTAAATAGCAGAAGTAAACCCTTCCCCAATAGTAATTACTTTAAATGTAAATGGATTAAGCTCTTATTAATAAGCAGAGTAGAGTGGCAGATTAGATAGAAAAAAATATGATCCATCTATATGTTGTCTACAAGAGATTCAGTTTAGATACAAAGGCAAGAAGAGCTGAAAGTTAAAAGCATGGAAAAAGTTATTCCATACAAATAGTAATCAAAAGGGAGTTTAGATGGCTATATTATTGTCAGGGAAAATAGAGTTTAAGTTAAATATGTTACAAGAAACAAAGACGGATATTATATATTGATAAAGAGTTCAATCCAACAAGAAAACGTAACAATTCTAAAAAACTATAGGCATGTAAACACCAAGTCCTAAAATATATGAAGCAAAAATTGATGGAATTGAAGGGAGAAATAGACAGTTCTGTTATAATTGTTGGAGACTTCAGCACCCCACTTTCACGGTGCCCACGGAGAGAACAATCAGATGCAAAATCCATAAGGAAATGGAGGTCTTGAACAATACTTTAAACCAGTTAGGCCAAAGACATATATATATAGAACATTCCACTCAATGATAATAGAACACACATTTCTTCTCAAGTCCACATGGAACATTCTCCAGAATATACCGCATTTTAGGCCACTAAAAGAGTCTCAATAAATTTAAAAAGATTGAAATCATAGAAAGTATCTTTTCTTACCATAAGGAGATGAAAGTAGAAACAGTAACAGAAGGAAAACTGGAAAATTCACAAATACGTGGAAATTAAAATATACACTCTTGAATAACCATTGGGTCAAAGAAGAAATCACATAGGAAATAAAATTATTGAGGAAAATGAAAACAATGTACCAGAACTTTCAGAATTCAGTAAAAGCAGTACTAAAAGGAAAATTTATAGCTGTTAAACACCTACATTGAAAAAGAAAGATCTTGAGTCAGTAATCTACCTCACACTTTAAGAAACTAGGAAAAGAAGTGCAGACTAAACCCAAAGTTAGCAGAAGAAGGAAATAATAAACAGTAGCACACAGAAGAACAAAATAAATAGTAAAAAATAGAGACCTCCAAAACTGAAAGTTGTTTATTTAGAAAGACCAATGAAATGGACAAACCTTTAGCTAGACTGACTAAGGAAGAAACAAAAACAAAAAAGAACAGAAACAAAAAAAAACCAAAGATTCAACTCAAAGAAAAATACAGGCCAACATCACTTCTGGATATAGAAGCAAAAATCCTTAACAAAGCACTAAAAAAAAAAAAAAATTCAGCAGTGTACTAAAGAGATTGTACACTATGACCAAGGGAAATTTATCCCAGGAATGCAAGTGTGGTTTAACATAAGAAGATCAATCAATATAATATTCCACATTAATAGAGAGGAAGGAAAAAACATACCATCTCAATTGATGTAAAAAAAACATTTGACAAAATCCACCACCCTTTCAGGATAAAAATACTCAGAAGACTAGGAACAGAAGGGGATTACCTCAAGATGATAAAGGCCATATATGAATCACTTATAGCTGGCATCATGCCCCATGGTGAAAGACTGAAAACTTTTCCCCTAAGATGAGGAACAAGACAAGGATGCCCACCTTTGACACCTTTATTCAACATAGTATCAGAAATTGTATCCGGAGCAGTTACACAAGAAAAAGAAATGAGGCATCCAAACTGGAAAGGAAGAAGTAAAATCTCTTTTTACAGACACTGTGATCATATATGTGGATAACCCTAACAAAGAACAATCAAAAAACTCTCATTGCTAATAAAAATGAATCCAGCAAATTTGCAGCATGCAAAATCACCATGCAAAAAATAAATTGTATTTCTATATACTAGCAATGAAGGATCTAAAAAGGAGATTTAAGAAAATAATCCCATTTATAGTGGCATCAAAAAAGATAAAATACTTAGAAATAAGTTTAATCAAAGAGGTGAAAGACTTATACAGTGAAAACTATAAATCATTGCTGAAGGAGATTAAAGAAGACCTAAATAAATGAAAAGATGTTGCATATTCATGGATTGGAAGACTTAATATTATTAAGATTATAGTACTACCCAAAGCAATTTACACATTCAATGCCATCCTCAAAAAAATCCGTTTGCTTTTTGCAGAAATAGAAAAACCCATCCTAAAATTCATCTGGAATTTCGAGAGACCCTGACTAGCCAGAACCATCTGGAAAATGAAGAAAAGTGGGAGGTCCCACACTTCTCAATTTCAAAACTTAGAACAAACCTACAGTAATCAAATAGTATGGCACTGGCATCAAGAGAAACCTGCAGAATTCCATAGAAAACAAGAGTCCAGAAATAAACCCTCATACTGATGGACAAGGGTTTAAATAAATTTTTATGTATGGTGGACTTAGGTTACCTTACACCATATATAAAAATTAATTTAAAATGGCTCAAAGACCTAAATTTAAGAGCCTTAACTATAAAACTCTTAGAAAAAAACAAGGGAAAATGTTAAGGACATTGGATTAAGTATGACTCAAAAGCACAGTCACTGAGGACAGGTATATAGAACCAATTAAGGATTTCAGTTTTCTGATTATTGGTTGTAAATCTCATTCTGCTAAGAAGGTAACTTTTTGTAGTTGACTTTGACTTTATTTTGCTAAGTTTTATTTTTATAATATATAGGAAGGAATGAAGGTGACCACTATTTTGAACTTTTGTAAATTATTTAAATACATTATTGGTAGGTATCATTTGTTGAGTAGCTACTGTGTGCTAGGGACTATACTGTGCACTTTACATATTTTATCTCATTTAATTCTCACAACAGCCCTAAAAGGTAGTATTGATATCTGTTTTACAGATGAGAAAAAGAAAGTTCTACAGTAATTTGCTAGGTGTCAGGAACTGAATCATGTCCCCTCATGGGCATTTTCATGTCCCAGCCCTTGGTCCTGTGGGTGTGAATCCATTTGTAAACAGGACCTTTGAAGATGTTATTGGTTAAGGTGTGTGCCCAAACTGAATGAGCGTGGGCTTTAATCCAATAGGGCTGGAATCCTTACACGCAAAGTAAATTGGACATGGAAGAGAAGTCTTGGGGAGTAGCCACTAGCTGGAGGTCAGTATAACCGGAAAAGAAAGAAGACGTAGCTGTGTGTGTTGCCATGTGACAGAAAAGCCAAGGATACCAAGGGTCGCTGGCAGCCAGCCCCAGAATGCCACAGTCTTCTGGAACCCTCACCAACGCCTGAGTATTGGAGTTCTCATTGCCTCAAAATCATGAGCCAGTAAATTCCCATTGTTTAAGCCAATCCATTGTATGGTGTTTTTTTTTTAGCAGCCAGAAAACTAAAACACTGGGTCATACTAATAAATGATAAGCCTGAGTTATGAATCCAATCTGTCTGACTCCAAAAACCTGCATTCTTAATTTCTTTGCAGTACTACATAGCAAGAATATACCTCATGAAAGAACTGATTGTAATGTGAAAATGAAATTTTGGTGAAGTTCAGAGAATTCATAATTGCGGAAGAAGGAAAGATTGGCCATTATCAGACTAAATACACTAGAATTTAGGAGATGTTCTTTTTTAAAGCCTGTGTTCAGAGCCATAAGAACAAGGAAGGGTAATCCCACTGTTTGTGGAAGGATTATGAAAAAAAACAACTATTCACTTTCCCTTTTATCAAAAAGAAAGATTTCAACTTGAAGACTAAACGTTGAGTAAAATTGAATATATCAAAAGAAGATGGGTATAAGAAATAATTTTTCTACTTTAAATGAGTCCCAGTGTTCAGGCATAAACAAATTATATCATCAATGGCTGAAAGAATTTATATATTTGATTGTAGAGCAGTTATCATTAGTTTTAGAAAAGTCTTATAGAATAAACGGAAGCCAAAAGATTCATTGGGGGCAAATATTTGGTTTTTCAAAAGTGACAAAAATATCTTCTGAAAACTATATAACCCAATAAACTTGATGTCTGCTTGTAGCATAATTCTAGATTGAGTTTTAAAGCACAGTTTTAGTCATAAGGGAAATGAAAATTAAAACCAAAATGAAATGCCACTATATTCTCATTAGAATGGCTAAAATTAAAAAGACTGACCTTACCAAGTGGTGACAAAGATTTTAGGGAACTGAAATACTCATACACTGCTGATGAGAATGTAACTGGTGCAACCACTTTTGAAAATAAGTTTGACAGTTTCTGTAAAAGTAACAGACACACAAGGTATTTCTAGCTGTTCCACTCATAGCATTTTTGTGATGCATTACATTGATTTTCAAATGTGGAACCAACCATGTATACCAGGAATAAATCCCACTGTGTTGTAACATATAATTATTTTTCTACGTTGTCAGATTTGATTTTGGTGAGGATTTTTGCATCTGTGTTCATGAACAAAATTGTTCTGTAATTTTCCTTTCTTGTAATGTTTTTGTCTGGTTTTGTTATTAGGGTAATGCTGGCCTCATAAAATGAGTTAGGAAGTGTTCCCTCTTTTTCTGTTTTCTGGAAGATTGTAGAGAATTGGTATTATTTCTTTTAAAATTTTGGTAGGTTTTACCAATGAAATCTGGCCCTGGTGCTTTCTGCTTTGGATAGTTATTAATTGTTGATTTAATTTCTTTAATAGATATAGACCTGTTCAGATGATCTATTTCTCTTTGTGTGAGTTTTTATGGACTGTGTATTTCAAGGAATTGGTCCATTTCTCTAAGTTAACAAATTTGTGGGTGTAGAATTGTTCATAATATTCTTTTATTATCCTTTTAAAGTCCACGGCATTAGTTGTGTGGCCCCTCTCATTTCTGATATTCATAATTTGTGTCTTCTCTCTTTTTTCTTAGCCTGGCTAGTGATTTATCAATTTTATTGATCTTTTCAAAGAATCAGATTTTGGTTTCATTGCATTTGCTCTGTTAGTTTCTTGCTTTCAATTTCATTGATTTCAACTTTGATTTTTATTATTTCCTTTCTTCTGCTTACTTTGGATTTCATTTGTTTTTCTTTTTTGAGTTTCTTAAGGTGAGAGCCTAGATATTTATTTGAGGTCTTTCTTCTTTTCTAATACACATATTCAGTTCTATAAATTTCCCTCTAAGCACTGCTTTTGTGGCATCCCACAAGTTTTTGATGTTTTGTTTTCATTTTCATGTAGTTCAAAATATTCTTAAATTTCTCTTGAGACGACTTCTTTGACCCATGTGTTATTTAGAAGTATATTGTTTAATCTGAAAATATTTTGGGATCTTCCCTCTGACTTTCTGTTATTTGTTTCTAGTTCAATTCCATTGCAGTCTGAGAGCACATTCCGAATGATTTCTGTTATTTTGTATGTGTTAAGGTGTATTTTATGGCCCACGATGTAGTCTGTCTTGGTGAATGTTTCATGTGAGCTTGAGAAGATGCATATTTTCTGTTGTTGTTAGTTGAAGTATTCTATAAATGTCAATTAGATCCAGTTTATTGATGGTGCTGTTCAGTTCAGTTATATCCTTACTGATTTTCTGCTGCTGCATCTGTCCGTTATTGACAGAGGGGGTGGAAGACTCCAACTATAATTGTGTATTTGTGTATTTCTCCTTTCAATTATATCAGTTTTTGTGTTGCGTATTTTGATGCTATTGTTGAGGTGTATACACATTAAGGATTGTTATTTCTTCTTAGGAAGTTGTCCCTTTCATCATTATGCAGTGTTCCTCTATCCCTTGTAATTTTCCTTTTTCTGAAATCTGTTTGTCTGAAATTCATATAGCTATTCCAGCTTTCTTTTGATTAGTGTTAGCATGGTACATCTTTCTCCATCCATTTACTTTTAATATATCTGTGTCTTTATATTTACAGTGGGTTTCTTGTAGATATCATATATTTTTGTGTCTTGCTTTTTTTATCCACTCTGATAGTCTCTCTCTTTTAGTTGATATATTTAGACAATTCACATTGGAAGCCATTATTGATGTAGTTGGATTGATATCTACCTTATTTGTAACTGTTTTCTGTTGGTTGCCCTTGTCCTTCCTTCCTTCCATCTTCTACTCTTTCTGCCTTCCCTGGTTTTAATTGAACATTTTATATGATTCCATTTTTTTTCTTCTTTTAGCATATCAATTATACTTCTTTTAAAAAAAATTTTTAGTAGTTTTCCTAGAGTTTGCAGTATGCATTTACAGTTCATCTAAATTCACTTTCATATCACACTATATCATTTCACAGTTTGTGCAAATTTCTTATAATAGCATATTCCCAAATTCTACCTCCTGGTCCTTATAATTTTAGTCATTCATTTCGATTATCCATAAGCTGTTATCATGCAATACCTTGTTGCTTTTATTTTTTTGTTAGATCAGTTAAGAATCAGAAAACTAAAAGATTTTATTTTACCTTCATTTATTCCTTCTCCAACTTTCTTTCTTTTTATACATCTGAGTTTCTGACATGCATATCATTTTCCTTTTGTCTGAAGAACTTCTTTCAACATCTCTTTGAAGGCAGGTTCACTGGTGACATATTCCCTCAGGTTGTTTTTTTTTTTTTTAAGTTTTGTAAGAATTTAATTTGTAAACAAATACAGAAAAATAAGCATTATAGCAACAAAAAGTTTTGCTTGTTATGTAGCAATTTTAAAGACACTAAGGCTCTGAGCATAAAGTTTACATTACTATGGAACTGAGATTTTGTCTCTGGAGATTTAAGCCACAAATATTAAGATTCCTGCTGGTAAAGCACCGGCAAATACTTCCTGCCTGTTCTCGCTATTAGCCTACTTTACAATTGTAAAAAGATTTTCCAAAGTGGGGAATACAATGCATGCAAGAGAAATGGAGCCCTCCCTGAGTAAATTCTTCCTATCAGCAGGGCAAAAATGGTGGAGACAAATTGAAAGCCAGGAAAAGAAATACCTTTGCCTTTGGTGGCCTGGTTTCATACAGACTTATAATAAAGCAAGTAAATAGAACAGTAGAGACAATATTTCTAGGAATTAAATGGTATTTGGCTAAGATACTAAAAAAGAGGAAGAATAAAACACCTATGTTAATTACCAATCCTAAAGGGCAATTTTATTTGCCCATCACTACTGAAAACTTTGCGAAGCTTCCACTCTTAAGTGCAGTAGGTTGCTGCTGTAAAGTACACTTGTTTTATTAATGTCTTCCATTTAGAATCTTTTAAATTTTTGATAAGCTTCATTACAGGAGAAATGATTCACATATAATCAACACAGCACTAACCTAGTAATGGTCCTCAAGCAAGCCCATCTTGAATTATTTGAGGAAGTACTGCCATTGAAAGTGATCTTCCTAAGAAAATTGTGTTACAAAATGGCATGAGACAATTTTCTCCAATTCTCCCCATCAAAATATAAGATGAAAAATCAGATTATAGCATATTTTGTGAGGAAAATTTTGTTCTGTTTCTCAAAACTTACGTTTTCAGTTATCTTCCAAACTAGAGTGTTTTAGCATGTGAAGACCAAATTTAAAGTAAGAAGTAATTTTTATAAGAGAATGTATGCATATGGTAAGTTTTGGTTGGTGTGTAAGGAATTTTTATAGGAAATTATTTACAAATGGAGAAACCAAGGCACAGAAAACATAACGAAGCTCAGTTTCAAGGTTGACTCTAACAGTACAGGTAGAAATACAATCTAGGTCTCTGATTCTCAGGTTACAGGGTAATGGCTGTGGTATTTTCCCAAAACAGAAAAATAAATTTTATTTCTTTTGGTAGATAATATTAATAAATAATTTTTGAAAACTATAACATGGATTTTGTTGAAAATCTTTGGCATTTGTGACAGTTTTTGGAGGCTGAGGTCTTTAGGTATTTTCTCCCCCAAATATAAAAAGGCAAGGGGGCTAGCTTTTAAACAAAAAAGATTAATCTTAATTTCAAAATGACCTGAGTTTCATTCTGCCTTACTCTATAAATTAATTGTACAGCTTATGAGTCCTGTGAAACACAACAGAGGCCACTCTACCTCACACATTTCAAACATAAGCGTTTTAGAGACATTTATATGACTAGAACTTACTCCACAGTTTTGTAAAATAAAGAAAATGTCTCAGTCTGATTTTTCATAATTCCAAATATTCAAAGATGCCATATTTATTACAGAGGGTTGATTAATCCATATACCATATGGTATGAAGTTAGCCCCAAATTCAAGAGTTTATCATATTCATACCACGTGACAGTTATTTTCTACTGGCTGAAATGTGAGCTGTGAAATTTCTATAGCTCAGATTAGCATTTTTCCCTGTATGTTTACTCTCAATCACAAAACTTCCAGTCTCAAAACTTTGCATTTGTAAGCAATCAGGTAGGTTTGTGTAGTCATAATATACTACTATATATCTTCTTCAAGCTCATTACCTACTATTATCCTGGCATCAACTAGCTAAGAGAATACTACTAGAGAACATACCATGAAAAATTAAAAAAACAAAAACAAAAACAAAAAACTCTTCAAGTTTCTTTGTTTTTAAAGTGCTCCATGTGCGGTACTGTCAAATTTTAGACTCTAGAAATTCATTATGATGACCAGTCATAGTTTTACGAAAGATTAGCAGTTAATAAGAATAATTTGTTCAAGTATTAATGCATAGATTAAGAGATCCAAAGGCTCTTTAGGCACATTCTAACCCAAATAATACTTTTAAATGTCCACTTGAATACATAACAGGGATGGCATGACAGAAGTGTTTGGAGGGAATGTCAAAGTGTCAGATTAATTTGTATGCTAACCAGTATATAAACTCAAAGCAGTTCTGGAAGTTTTGGTAACAAGTATTTGTCCAATAAAACCAGAACAAAAATAGAATACTCATTCCTTAGAAATAAAATGGAACACAAGTCTGTCCAAATGTTCAGAAGCCGTATCATAAAAATATTTCTTAGAAATTTCATGGCTAATAGGTGGCTTCATCCACGTTGTCATCACTCTCTGCACCAGAATCATCTCCATCTTCAAAGTATGAATTAATGTAGTCATTTTCCTCTTCTTGCTCTTCTTCATCATACTCCTGTTGTTCTGCAGCATCGTCATCATCATCGCCTTCTTTACTTTTCTCCTTGCTTCCTTCTTTCTCTTCATTTTCCTCATCTGATTTTTCGCTGTCACCTCTTTTTTCCAATTCCTCAATTTTTTTCAACACATCTGCAGTATTAGTGAGTGAAGTAACTTTGCCTGTATCTTTTGCCTTTTTGGATTTTGGGTCTTTTTTGCATTTTTTCCGTGGCATCATCTCTCTTGGGAGTCTTCTCCAATCTGGTACCCATTCTTCTTTGTATACCTTCATGTATCTTTTACTATACCTTTCAATATCTTGTTTTTCTTCAGGTGTTTCCATAAAAAAAGGCATTCTTTTCATTGTTTCTCTCAGCTCCTGTTTCAAAGCCAGCATATAATCTTCACCTTCTCCTGTTTTCAGTGGCACTGTTTTATAATCTGTATCAGGAAATAGTGGGGGTGGTTTCAATACGACATCAGGTAACTTCTCACCTCTGGTAAATCCAACTGCCTCTATGTTAAAGGTGTAAGCAGCACGCCCTCTTCCTTTATTCCCAGCCATCAGAACTGGTTACACCAGAAAAGTGGCATATTCTGCTCATTTAAATCTCCAGGCTCTGGCGAATCTGTGCAGTCCAGGTGCCGGCTGGCAAGGAAAGAGTGCGGACAGAGGGAGCCGGCGCTCGCGGCCGCGGGTTTTACCTCAAGAGAAAATCTCCCTCAGGTTTTTGTTTGAGAAAGTGTCTATCTCTCCTTCACTTTTTGTTTGTTTGTTTGTTTTTGTTTTTGAGGAAAGCATTTTAGGGAAGTTTTTATTTTGTTTTCAATTTTATGGTCAAGGCATCTTGAATATATCCATAGGTTAGGGTGATATATACTGGAAAGGAGAGATTGAAGATGCAAGAAAACAAGCAAAATTGATAGACCAAAGTTCTGAAGGAAGCAGGAGGATAAGAGATCAAGCACATGCGGAAGGGTTAACCTGGGAGAGGAGGTTAATACTTCTTATGGGAGAAGCAGAGGAGATGTTGGGTGAAAAGACAGAAAAAAAATGGTTAGGTGGCAGTAGAAAATTCAAGGGCATATGTGACAGTAAACTATTTCTCAGGGAACTGTGAGGGGAAAATATATGCTCAAAGTCATGATGGCAGAAGTAGAAAATGTTTGCAGTAGATTCTATAGGGAATGAGATGGAGAGTCAACAATATGTGCAAGAGTTACTGAGCAGTAGAGAAAAGAATGTTAAGGCTGGATTATCAATCAGTTTATCTGCAAGTGACAGAAACCACTTTATCTATTTTGAGCAGGAAGAGATTTAATATTGGTAGATGCTTACATATCTTTGGAAAGGCTGAAGTATCAGACTGGATTCTAGGCTGGACTTCTGGGAATGAATCCCAGAACCACAGTACAGAATTAGTTTGCCCGGAAAGCTGCTAGCTTTGCCGTAATCATAATGGAGGGGAGTAAGGATGGCATCAGTGAAACTGTGACTTCAGGAATATACCATCTTAGCAGCACACAGCTGTTAGATCCACAAAAGTACTGCTCCTTAGATTGTCATCAACACAGAATAAACGATCCACGCTTCTGCTTCTCAGTCATACTCAGTGCCTGAGCTGTGAGAAAGTCTGAGAAATATAATTTTAAGCTTCACAAATTGTGCATTATAGAGAGGCACACTAGAAGGAGGTTTGAGGAGATGTTGAGTGCCAGTCCATGGGCATAAGTGGATGTAAAGTGGACTCTTATCTTCTTTAAAAATACAGGAGCAAAAGATCAAGGGTCGCTATAGAAATGGCTGTTGGTGAAGTCCTGGCTAAGTAAGTATGCAGGCATGAAAGCAAGGAAAGTTGGATGAAATATGGGAATAGAAATATGCCACATGAACATAATGTTGATAATGCCACTTAGGCCTTGCCCTATAGGTGAAGCCAGAGTAAGGTGCAGTGGGCACATGGCCTCATAAACTGTATGATGTTAGTGTTTTGAGGAGAGTTCTCAATGCTTTCAAACATAGCATGCTTGTCATGATGCCAGGGCAAATTGATGTCTAGTATGCATATCCAGAAAAAACAGTTAAGGCACGAAAATATAGTATCTACCAGAATATATGTTAGTTAAATCATATCTGGCTATCTGTATAAGTCTCCTTCACGTTTGAAGGATAATTTTACTGGATATGGAATTGAAGTTGATGTTTTTTTTCTTTCAACACTTTAAATATTTCATGCCACTCTCCTGCTTGCATGGTTTCTGAAGAGAGGTCCAGTGTAATTCTTATCCTTGCTTCACTATGGGTGAG
Organism: Choloepus didactylus; assembly: GCF_015220235.1. Classification (NCBI taxonomy): domain Eukaryota; kingdom Metazoa; phylum Chordata; class Mammalia; order Pilosa; family Megalonychidae; genus Choloepus; species Choloepus didactylus. Next base: position 141,605,418 of record NC_051314.1, on the reverse strand, counting down.
GTATTTTTCCCTCTCTGGCTTCTTTCCATATTTTCTCTTTGTTTTTGATTTTGTCCAATTTGAATATGAGGTGCCTAGGTGGAGATTTTTTGGAAAATACTCAGATATTATATTACTTTAAATATTTCTTCTGTTTCTTTCTCCTTTTCTTCTCACTCTGGTATTCCCATTACACAATATGTTATACCTTTTCTAACTGTGCCACAGTTCTAGGGTGATCTGTTCCTTTTTCTTTTCTTCATTCATTCAGTTTATTATATGTCAAGTGTAAGTAAAGTTGTTAAAAACAAAAAGATGGCTTTTAGAGGCCGAAAGAATAGAGTACAAGTTACAGGGGGAGGAGGGAGCAGTTAGGAGTTAATGCAGAATGAGTATAGGGTTTCTATTCGTGGTGAAGGGCACTGCAGCATTGTTAACGCAGTTAATCCCACTGAAGGGCATGCTTGGGAGGAGTCGATATGGGAAGATTTATATTTATATGTTTACGCAATTAAGAAAAAGAAAAAAAGAAAAAGAAACTAAAGAGATAATGCAAATGCAATGTGTGATAGAGGATGGGATCCAAGAAGGGAGGAGAAAAGGTTCAAGGACATTATTGGAACATAAGAAAAAATTGGAATATAGACTGTAAGTTTTATATCAATGCTAAATTTCTTAAACTTGACAACTTAAGATAATTAAATAAGTGAATATCCTTGTTTGTAGGAAATGTGCATGGAAGTGTTGTGTGTTCAAGAAGTATGTGTGCAACCTGCACTTCTCCAATATTCAGAAGATACATAGATAGATAGCGGGGGGTGGGGAGAGGAAGAAAGATATGGCAAAGGTGGCAAAATGTTAAAAATGGTGGATCTGGGTATCTGGAGAGGTGAGGGTTTGTTGGAGTTCTCTTTATGCAGTTCTGTATTATTTTTGCAACTGTCCTGTAAGTTTGTGATTATTTCAAAGTAAAAAGAATTTTTTTTTTTTTTTAAATAGACAGTGATAATTATAAGGAATGTCAGTGCTGATCACTAAAAGGAAGTGACGTCAAACTGCATTCTTTGGGGTAAAGGGGCTGAGGTTTACTAGATTTGTAGCCAAGTGGAATACCTTTAAATACATTTTTTATTTTGTTATTCATGAGATATTTAATTACCTGCTGTGATAATGTGAAATGCAGTTAATTGGGTTTAATAGCTTCACACCCACACTTAATATTTTTCACCTTAATGTATCAAGTATAATGTGTTTAGTGTTCTGGGTATGATGATTTAAGAGCAAAACAAACTAACTGAAGGGCATCATAAAAGATGAAGACATCTGGGTTAATACAAAGTATTAGATTGTCAAATCAAACTCACATGAATAGTGACCTAATGCAGTATTAAGCTTTTAATACTTTCAAGGATACTTCAAGCTATCAGAAAGCACTGACCTAACAGAGAGAAGTCTGGGATCCTGAGCACCCCAAGTCCTTCCTTTCCACATAAGACATGTTTCTGGTCCAAAGTAATAGATGAGATGTGCACATTATCACATAGCAGGAAGAATTTGTCGTGAAACATCTCCATTTTTCCCTTAGTTAACTAGCTCACTCAGCATTTTCCAGGAAGCCTTGTCCCATATCCATAGATCCTAGGTTTATTTACCATGGGCAGTTAAACCAAGGACATCGTGCTAAAAACAAAAGCATTCCCAAGATAAAGACTGTCTTCCCCTAAGAAAGAAAAGGATCTTCCCCACATCGCCGTTATCTTCAGAAATATGAAGGGGTATGAAGGGTTATTAATACTGAAGATGGACTAGGTTTACTCTGTATAGATGAGGAGGGCAGAACCAGTTCCAGATGATAGAAATGAAAAGGATGGATATTTCAGTTTGCTATGTAAAAGCTTTTCTGGCAATTAGTTCCCCATAAAGATACGGTCTTACAGGATATAAAAATACCGTCCCCTATTGCTAGATGTGTGCTTCTAAAGAGGGTACAGTAAAGAGAACATCTGCTTTTTATGGCAGTTGAACTTGAGACCTTTCAGTTCTCATTCAATCCTAATGGGTTTTGTCTCTTTTGTAGTAATTCTTTTTTAAAATTTTATTGAAATACAGTCACATACTAACACCATCATCCAAAGTGTAAAACAGTTGTTCACAGTATCATCATATAGTTGTGCATTCATCACCACGTAGTAATTCTTCTTACCTGTTCTTACCATTTGTAATATGGAAGATGATGTTGACTTTATTGATTTCTTCTAAAGGAAAAAGCATGATTTTTTTCTGAATATTTAATTCTACCTGCTATTGTGTCGGAAATTTTTTTTTCTTTTCTCAGTTTTCTCAAGCTATTTGTGATTCTTTTGTTATTTTATTTTATTTTTTTTCAGTTTAAGATCCTTAATGTACCCATGTCCTCCCAACTTGCTGCAAATCATTGGAACCAGCAACAGGCAGAACAAGAAGAAAGAATGAGAATGAAAAAGCTCACACTAGATATCAATGAGCGGCAAGAGCAAGAAGATTATCAAGGTATAAAATCAGTTTGAGGACAGAAGTAGAAAATAGTGTGATGTGTTTTGTATTTTTAAAATATAGAGGACCAACTTGTTATTCTCCCTCACCTTTTCATGTTCATGTTCTCTACAGATTTAGTCTCAGAAGTTGTTTTATTTGTCCCTTTCTGTCAGCATTTTCCTGTCACTTGTTCGTAAAATACCAGTGATACAGTTTTGATCGTATTTTGCTAATTCCATAATTCAGTTAAATTCTGTACTGTAAGTTCTCTACAGATTTAGTCTCAGAAGTTGTTTTATTTGTCCCTTTCTGTCAGCATTTTCCTGTCACTTGTTTGTAAAATACCAGTGATACAATTTTGATCATGTTTTGCTAATTCCATAATTTAGTTAAATTCTGTACTGTTAGCTATGTTGGCAAGTGAGTTAATCAGTTTTTAACTGCCTCTTGTTGCCAGCTGACTGTGAGCAAATCAGTTCAACAAATATTTATTACTTCCTTTGTCTATTTGGGAAACTGGTCTCGACCCCATGCTCCTTCAGATTTGAGGGTATAAGCAAATGAGGATTCTAGTTTTATGCAAACATACCCAGCACTCTTGGGCTAATTGGAGCCATAAACATAGACTGTGGGAGCTCTTAAGTCTGCCTTTTGGCATCCTTGTGGCAGCCAGATGGTAGTGTTGTAAACATCATTCATTGTCTCTATAGCATTGCACTGAGCAAACTGCTCTTTGTGCAAGAGAGTGTTTTGTAAATAAATGTTTGGGGTTTCCTCTCTTTTAATTCCACTTCTACAATCTTCTCTCCCAATTGATGCACAACGTTCTTAGTAATAATAACTGACACTCACAAAATACTTACTGTGGGCCTCCCAAAGCAAGTAATCCTCACATCAACTCTCTGCTATGAGTGCTATTACTACTCCATTTTACCTTCAGGGAAATTAAACCCAGGGTCCCATAGCAAGTAAGTGGCAGAGCTGGGATTTGAACCAGTATTGTCTGGCTGCAAACACTGCTTTTAGCTGTTGTACTATACTGCCTCTTACATTGTTTTACTGCCTCATAAGACACTTATGTAGTGGCCAAATTGACAACAAGGTGAATATTGGATATTAAAATATCTTATCTCTTGGCATGCCCTTTCAGTCTTTCCTAATCATTTTACCCTGAATTACAGTTATTTTTCTCTCATCGGCTACCAACAGAACTAATAAAGTTGATCTCCTCAGGATTTTATTTGCTTCGTGGGGGAATGCATTTACAAGCGTTAACGTCATTTTCTTTTTTGCTCCTAACTACAGAAATGTTGCAGTCTCTTGCACAGCGCCCGGCTCCAGCAAACACCAATCGTGAGCGACGGCCTCGTTACCAACATCCAAAGGGAGCACCTAATGCAGATCTAATCTTTAAGACTGGTGGGAGGTAAGACAGTCTTCCTTGTTACTTCCTTAGCTCTTTGTTTTCATGGTGCCCAGGTGAGTAAGTTAGAGAATTCTGTATCATACTTAACGGTAAAGGCCTAATCATTAGCAAAATAGAAAAGTCTTTGAATTGTGGCTATTTGAGAAGGAAAAAGATTGTTTTATACAATAGCTATAACTGCTTTTTAAAAAGACATTGGATTCAGCCATACAGATCTTGGCTCTCACTCTCTTTGAGTGGACTTCTTTGGGTTTTTAATTTTCTCTTTTGCATTTACAGAAAGGACTAGCTATAGATTAGTTTGAGAGAAAATTGCAGGTTTTGCATTAGGATTTTTCAGGTCAGTCATAACTAATCTTAAAGTTTATAAAAACTTAAATAGCCTGTTTTCTAGACTTTCAAGCATGTAGGTAGTGTTTGCTTTGAGATGTTTTGTTTCTTTTTTTTTTTTTACACTCAGAAATTTTCTGATGGGATCCATGCCAGTTCTACTTATGATTACTGGAGTTGTTTAATGTGAAATAGTTAAAACTCTAAGTAATTTCACATTTAAGATTTTCCCTAATAAGGCTTTATTCATCTTTTTTTTAAGGTATAAAATTGTTTATAGTTTTTCTGGGACCCGAGCTAGAGTCCCATACTGTCAACTGAATTAATTTCCTGTCTTGTGGTAGTATTAGAATGAAAATTGGTATTGGCTTCTGCTGCTCTTACTGATCTCACTCACACTATTAGTGTAGTCTGAGGATACACAGCGGCCCCAGGATCCTGCTGTGTTGGTGGGAGGGAATGGAGGAGAGATGAAAGGGAGTATGCCAGGATGCAGCAGAGCTTGTTCATTATTGAGGAGACTAGCCCTGGGGGAAATGGAGATGTTGGAGCCTATGATTTTTGCTCACTGAATATATTTGTGTATTTCTGATAGCATTTTTCTTTGAACTATATGCTGTCAGCTAATGCTAATCAAATTGCAATTTAGCAAATTGGTTTGTCATGACAGTTTGGGAATCTGTTCTTTAACATCTGTTGAATGTAATTTTTTTTACTCCGAGAGAGATGATGTACAAACCCATCTAATTAAGCATAATAAGATATTAAGTTATTTTTAATTATCCAGACTTCATTAAAGTCCTTGAATAAAGGCTGTTTTCTTTTTGCCAAATGTAGAAATTAGGTTAACAGGCATTGAAATATATTTCTTGCTTTTACATTTTCTTAAGAGTTGTTTTAAATATATATCAGAGTGTTCTTGCCTTGTCATCAGAAACTAAAACTGTTAAAATGTTTTTATCTTGATGTTTTCCATCAACTTCTCCTGTCTGTGTTGCAGCCTACATCTCAGAACAGCATGTTTTTATCAATACCTAATCCCTTTTCAATTTAGATATTCCAAGTATAGCATCTTTCCCTAATTTTTAAATGTTTGGGTGTCAGAAATTTACAGTCTTTAAGTTTGGGGTTTGATGACATGATTGATATCTGCAGCAGGATTTGCTTCCCCCAGCATCCATTCATCTAGTATCTGCCATGGGCTCAGCCTGTGTCAGGGAAAATTGAAAAATAGTAGAAGACAGAGTCTTTACCCTCAAGCTTAGAGTCCAGTGGGAAAACCAAGTACAGGTACTTGAAAGAACTATCTCTTTCCTAGTCACCTAATTATTCATAAAAACTTTGATTTAAGTCTGTTTAAGTACTTTAATAGATATAAGTCAATTAAGTGCCAGGCATTTCTTAGACAGGGAACAAAGATAAATATGGGGAAACAGATGTGTAGAATTCTGTATGCAGTAGTAGATGTGTATGTATGCAAGCACAGTGGTAGGCCTTTCTTAGTTTGCTCCCAGTTATTCATTCATTTTCAAAAGTCTTTAACTCTCTGTTTTCCCTCCCTTGCCCCCCAGTCAAAACCTGGAAGAAATGGCAACACTTGCTCTTTCCTCTCACAACCGCTACTCACTATTTGGTTCACTGGGGTCTAAGTTCTACCCTCCATTTCACCAAATCTGTCTTTTCCAGGTTCACCAACTGCCTTCTTACTGCTCACTTGAGTAATCTCTTCTGAGGCTTTGTCTCAGCAGCATTTAGTGTTTCTTTATTCTTGGAAGACTCTCTCCCTTGGTTTCTGTGACTCTGTGTTTTCTGGTTTCTCTCCTTCTTCTCTGACAACCGTCCTCCTTCATATGCGCTCCCTTCCATCTGCGAGTGGTGGTATCCCAGGGCAGCCCAAGGCCCTCTCTTCACCACATGCTGTCTGTAGGAGGTGGCACCTCTTGCCTGGCTCTTTACTGTCCACTCTCCAGCCCAGACTTCGCATTTTAGTTTCTGACTCTCCATCCAGCTTCCAAACGACCATCAAATGCTCACACATATGCATCAAGCTCATAAAGCTGAAACCCTCCCTCCTAAGCCAGTTTCTCCTCCTCTGTTCTCCAGCACAGTGAATGGAAGCGCTGTTCACATGTTGCCCAGACTAGAAAAGGAGGGATCAGGTTTGACCCCTCCCTCTCCCTCAGTTTCTGCACCTAATTAATTAACATATCCTCTGCATTCTACTGCTAACGGTCCCTCCCAATGTCCATTTTATTCCACGCCCACTGCCAAGATCCTACATCCATCTCCCGTCCTCTCATTGGGATTACTGCCAGCAGCCACCTGGTGGACTGTCTAGACCCAATCCCAAACCTTTCCAGTTCACTCTCTCCCTACACCCACAGTGATCTTTCTAAAATGCAAGCCTCAGCTCTCAGCTGAGAATGGAAGCTCTTGAGCTTAAACCTTTCCTCTGCTCCTTATGACTTTTAGGATGAAACATAAACTTCTTGCCATGGGTGACAAGGCCCTGCCTCATACAGGCCGTCCTAGCTTATTGGCTTCATCTTTCACTTCATTCTTTCCCCGGCCCCCAACCCAGCTGGCCTTTTGGTTCTTCTTTGCTGCTCTCTCTTTTGGGAACACCTCCTGTGTTCTTCCTGGATAACTTCAGCTCATCCTCCAGATCTCACCTCAGTATTCCAAAGTGTGACGTAGGTCAAGGATTGTTCACTGCCCTGACTCACTATTTTTCCACAGCCCTGGTCCTATTTAATCACCTGTTTGCTTATCTCCATTCCTCACGAGATGAAAGGCTCTGGGAGGGCAGGGACTCCTAGCTTATTTTCTGTCCTGTGCTCAGGAAATATTAGTTGGATGGACAAAGGAACTTTTTAGTTTCTGTTGAGTCATTTAGTACACTTTACTCCCTAAGATCTGATGCTCCCATTCTGTTCCCTGGCTCTTCTCTCTTGTTCTCCTCATTTGGGGAGGGTCCCAACTCTTGAGCTATTCTCTCTTCCTGTTTAAAAATCTCTTCTTAAAATCATAACTTGAAAAAAAAATCCCAACTTGTCTGTCGTTCTTAGATTGGCACTCTGTCGAGTATCATGAGTGCTGTTTTCAAAGCCAGTGCTCCTAAACGGAGGCAGGGATGAGCACTGTAGAAGAACAGGCAGCCTGTGAACATGGGCCTTTGAGCCTTCAGGGTACCAAGTGTTCTTTTCCATTTTTTAAACTTAAGTTTTAAGTGAATAAATGCAGTCATTTGAAAGAGCGTAACCAACGGGGTGGAGTCTCCTGGCAGCTCTTTATCTTCTCTTTTTAGTTCTGGGCAAGGCCAGACTTAGTATAAATATGTGTATCTAAAATAGTGGGTTCATCTGATAGCTTAAGAAAAACGTGCTAGAGCCGTGAATTCCTTACTAAAGGAGGGGCAGTTCTTTGAGTTAAGCCTGAGAAACTTTTCTGTTTGATTCTCAACTTGGCTGCTGCTTTTTTTGTTTTTTTTTAATGCCAGTAATTAATCATAGTGATGTTTTATGGCAAATAAAGGGAAATTTATTTAGAAACTGGTGATTAAAGCAGATTAAAGTTTTTTCACCTGTGGATTTTGATGGGCTCCCAGACTGTAATTATAATTTTAATATGTATTTTTTATATTAATTTATATATTAATTTTATATTTTCTAACCAGGGACTCTTGAAGTAGGAGTATAAATTAAAATTTCAGCCCTTCTCACTGGTCAGTGATAAACTAATAAATTATAAGTATTTGCTTATAATGAGTTAGAATGGCAGTAGAACAATAAATAGTACTATTATCTAGGTATTCTGTAATGCAAACATTACCATTTTGCTAGCATTGAAAAAATTGTGAAATCTAGTGTCTTTCACAAATGTTAGTACTAATATGGTGTGTTCTAAATTCATATGTTTTAATCCAGGGTTCTCAAACTTTCAAATACATCTGAGACTTACTGAAATGGCTGATTCTGATTTGTTAACAAGCTCCCAGGTGATGCCAGAGTTACTGGTCGCAGGGGGCTATACTATCAGACTTTTTTAAAATCCAGCTTAAGGAGAAGCCTCATCTCTCTCTTAACATACTTCTCATATAAGGTTGAATAAGTGATAGTTTTGTTATAAAATGGAGTCCCTCCTAGAATAGCATTTAACCCAAAGTGTAGGTTATCCATAGTTTTGAACTCTTAGATTTTTAAATCTCTCAGAATGATTGTTCACCTGTAATCTAGTCAAGTGACACCCTTGACTATAACCAGTGATGCAAGTATATGTTACTTATCAAAGACTGTGAGCACTTTTTCCTCTAACATTCCAACATTTATTTAAAGTCTTCTAATTTAGACTGTTGCTTTTTCTTGATTTTACAAGAGACTCTATTATGTTCTCTTTCTTTCTCAGGGAATGCTGGGGTTACTAACCTTTTTTTTCCCATTCAATTCAGTTCTGTTAGAGCTGTGGATGCATTTACTGAGTATATACTTTTCCATATTTGCATTTTATTCTTTGAAAGTTTATTGTTGAGGTAACCTGTCCTTTGAGAAACAAGCTGTGAGTTCTTAGCACCTCAGAAATTAGTTTCAGGGAAGATCCAGGGGCCAGGCAGCATGCTCCCTTCCATTCACTGCCAGAATGGCTCTTTTGGGCACCCCTCTGCTACTGTTTTATCTTAGTCCAGTAGAGAGCATGTATGCTCTGAAAAAAAGCAGTCGTGTTTGGAGAAGTCATTAAGCAGTGGCTAGTTGTGTTTGAGAGACATTTTCTTGCCGGAGGTTTATCCTGCAGCAGTCAGCTCTTTAATGTTGCCCTGTTTGTGCCTCCAGGAGACGTTGATCCAGCAGCACGTGTCATTTCATTAGGTCCTGTATCTGATGTTGTGGATAGTGGAGTCCTCCAGCAATTGAATGAGAGCAGCGGACACATCTCAGCATGTCGGTCTAGAGAGTTGCGAATCTAAATCTGGGAGAGGCTGGGGCCATGAGGCAGAACCACCAGCCTCTGCCAACACCGGAACAAGCCGACGCTTCCAGATATGGCGTAAAAGGCCTTTTGTAATGGGAACCACGTGAGGGTTAATCTTCTCTTGGGAATGGCAGTCAAGAAACGAGGTGGTTGACTTGACTACTGAGCAGTTACACCAAGAAGAGCTGTCAATGAGATGATTGAGCCGGAGAAGAAAAGGTTGAGATGGTAATGGTATGGGGGAAATGAACTTGCGTTTTAAACCTGATTTGAGTTACAGTGTCTCTGAATTGAACATCCCATGTTGGAAGAAGATACATTTGGGGGCTCCAAGACTACAGTAGAAAAGTATAGAGCAAGCAGTAAAATCTTCTAGTAAAAACTTACATGCAGGACAACAAAATGATGAAAGATATCCAAATGCCAGATAATCCACCAGGAGGGTTTTTGTTTAGGAATTTATTTCAAGAGGGACAAGGGATGAGGGAGCAAAAATCAGTTTTATCCATCACAGTCAGTAATATAAAATTACCTGTGAGGGTTAAAGGAAAATGTGAAGCCTATTGGTATACAAAGAACGTTAATTCAGATGGCTTAGAGAGGTCTGATACCAGCCCAAGCACAGGGATATAGTTGAGCCCATTGTAAGTATCATTGAAAACAACAACGTGCTGGTGGTCAGCACGCCACAGAAAACGAACAAAGGGCAACAAGCAGTGGATCCGAATAGTTTGTTGACCTTCATGGGTTTACAGCCTCTGTCTCTAAACAAAGTATGGAAACAAGTAGAGCTTTTATTTTGCTTTTGTTTTGTTTGGTTTGGTTTGGTTTTCCCCACTTAATAGAAGTGAGGGTTCTTAGTCTGTCTCTGACAACCTGTTGATTTTTTAGGACACTTGTCTTTTGTTTGCTTTCCCCCAGGCGTAGTGAATTTAGTTCAAGTGCCCATCTGTATGCTACAACTGGATTACATCTTTTTTTCTAGCTATTTTGCATTTTTTCTTTTACCATGTTTCAGTTTCTGCATGTAGAATTAAATAAGAAACAAAACTTGTAAAGTTGTAACATTTCACATGGAAATGCTGCCCGATCTTCACCAGCTTCAGAAATCTGACCTTTGCCGATGCTGCAATAAAGTGTTGTAATTTAGATTTGGCGTGGTTCTGTTTTATTTGGTTTGGGTTTTGAAAACCTATTGAGAGGGCGAATCATTATCTGCCAAGGTCAACTTTGTGCTTTATAAAATATTCTTGGACAATTTCTTTAACATTTCACTGTTAGCATTACTTTCACTTTGGCATTCCATATTTGCATTATTTCCTTGGGTGCCTGAGTTCGTTTATCTTTTGGCCTAGCATGGTTTAGCTTGAGGCAGAGTTGGTGATTTTACCCGAGTATGTAGTGTACTTTCAAATATTTATTGATGACCTGTATGCTGTTACCTACTATTCTAGTGTTTGGGAGAATGGTTCACAAGTTTTATCATTTGTGTATTATTTCTAGGTTTTGAATTGTTGGAGGAAGCCAGGGATTCACCCTTTCTACTAAATTCACCCTTTCTACTACCTGTCACGCGTAAGGCGGAGTAGATCTGAAGATCTGCCGTGCCGTGGTAGGTCACCTTCATTCACCTTTCATCTTTCATCTGGAAAGAACAAGGCCACTAGTTATGATGTTTCAGGGTCTGTAAAGTGGACCAAATCTGATTCTTTACAACATTGTTACTTTACCCAATAAGATTGCTATAACAAAGATGGATTGCTGGTAAACAGAGAGTAGCAATATGTAAAGAAGTTCTATGTTAACCACCAAAAAGCTTTTTTATATTTAAAGAAATAAATAAGAAAGGGGTAAAGCTATCTGAATTTTAGAAAATACTGTGATTTTCCTAACATTGCCAGTGTTTGGGGCCTCCTTTTTTTCCCTGTGTGATTTACTGAAGGTTAACAGATGTTAACAGGCTTAGCTGTTAGACTTCTCTTCCTTTGATCCTTTGATTTCTTTTTTGGGGCATGACCTAAAAAGGGCCTCTGGGCAGCCCACGGGGTTCTCAGAGTCGGTCCTTGCACTGTCCTCACGAGAGCCTCAGTCTCTCCTGTATTCTTTATGTGTAGCCGTACAGCCTGTCAGTGCCCAATAGTTAAAGGAGCCAGACTGGGCAGTACAGACACATAGCGAGGGCCCACGACCAGGAGAGAGGAAATGCATGGGGCAAACGCAAGAGAAGCCCAGAGGCCCGTGGGTATTAGCCCCTGGAGCATAGGGAGTTAGTATTGGGTGGTGAGTGGGGGGCAGTCATTTTACAGATAGGTGGAGGGACTTAATTTCAGGTAGCAAAACCAGTAATGGTCATACTGAATTTTTGTAAAAAAAAAAAAAAAGGCAGAAATAATTTCATGATAGGAAGGAAATAGGCCCAGAGTGTTGAAACTATCAGCAAAGGCAGGATTCAGCCCCAGATTTCCTAATAACTCCAAACAGATCTCCAGAATATTCGTAATGAGAGACCTGATGTATTATTTAAAATGATGCGCAATCTCTCCCTACAAAAAGCAGAGATGAAGCGTATCTTGGTTCCCTTCTAAAGTGGTTCTAAACTTTTTGTATGTACAGGGGTAAAAGAATGCCAGGGTGTCATTTAGTAAAGTTAACCAATTTGAATCCTCTTCTGTGCAAAGCGGATAATTATAAGGATGCCAAAGCATGAAACCATGCTCAGGAATGTCAGTGGGCTTTAGAGACAACTAAATGCCGCCCACACTCTCATCTGCTTCCCCTGCCCCTCAGCTTTACTTTCTGCTGTAACCGTGGCTGTCTGCAGCTCTAGAGCTTGAGATCTTGGGGCTGCAGGAGCTGACTTGATGGACTGTGCAGCCAAGTCTAAAATCCCAGCAACTGCTGACCCAACTCAGTCTGGGGGCCTCTCTGGGGACCAGTGGCCTATGGTTGAGGGCTGGGTCATATGAAAACACAGCAGCTCTGGGAGCTGCATGAACCAAATGAGCACTCTCTTAAGATTTTAAATGTGAGGCTTTCCACGTGACTTAAGTTTATGTCTGAAGTTCTGTATTTTAAAGAACTCCACCCTCTTGTCAGTAAAACATTCCTTTTACTTTCTAGAATTGGCATCACGATTTAGGTATCCTGTCTTCCAATCTAGCACTCTCTTCCCTCACCTTGTTTTGAATAAAAATAAAATAGAGGTAAAATCAACAGCTTAGAAAGACAGCATGCCATAAGTAAAATCATGTTTTGGGTATTCTTACTTCAGTATGATTTTTTTTTTAACCTGCAGAAGTCCAACTTCAAGCCAAAGGACTTCTGTCCTCTGTTAGTAGACATGCCATATACACTGCGGTATTTCTGTAGGAGTCTTTGAACACTGTTGAATTATCTCTCAACTGTTTCCTTGCAAGCTGTTTTGACTTAGTAATTACTGGTAAAAGCATATTAATTTCTGTTGACTGTGTGCATGTCTGACTGTTTTACCCTTTCTTAGGCTTCCTATGTGAAACTGAAAATTTTGCTTGCTAGGTGGTCTAGGGGTTTGTATGTTGGATTCAGAGATTTAAGCATTTATATGAATACTGAGACCAAGAGAAGAGAGTCACTTGACAAGTACAGTATTTATTGACCCCATTCTGTGGGCACAGGTTTAGGCACTGGGGATACAGTGGGGAGAGCAAAAAAATCCCTGCCCTCGTGGAGCCAGCATTCTGGTAGGGGAAACAGACAGGAATTGTGAACAGTCGAGTGAAATTCAGTGGTGGCCACTGGGAAGTGCCCAGCACCATGCCTGTGTAACAAGGGCTCTAAATGGAGCTCTGCTGTCATCACACCTGAGCAAGCGCCGCGCCCTCTGCCAGGAGTGTCCTCCTTTACCACCTGCCTAAGCTACTTGCCTTTCCAGATTTAGTTTGTGTCACCTCGCTCTCCCCATCCCCCAGTTTGATTTCGGTGCTTCTCCCCTGGGAGCCTTAGCAAAGACGCCTCTGCCTGCCTTCCCACCCCTGGGGAAGATGAGGTTAAAAGGAGGGCAGGGGCCTTGAAGCCCCATGAGCAGGAGTACAGGCCTACAAGTAGGGGCCCTTTGTGAAGTCCCTGGTTTAACTGTTGTCCCGGGACCGTGGGAACCTGCGGAGCTCGGCCCCACTCAGGCAGTGGACTTGGCCACTTGCTGAACCACCTGCCCCTCCTGCATTTGGAATAGGTCTCTTGACCCCACACTGCCATACTTTGGACTTGCTGATGAGCTCTCCCATTTTTTTCTTCCCAGTCTCCTTGATACAGGAATTTGGAAAGTCAAGACAGCCTCACAGTTCCCGTTGACTCTAGGGTGGCCTGGTGGCACACAGCCTGCTGGGTCAGTACTGGCAAGGCGTTTCTTGTCTGGACTGATGGGCAGAGGCCACTGTGGCCCCATGAAGTGTTTGCTTTGAGCTCTCTAAAAGGAAGCAGGCAGGCTTCCTGTGTCGCCACCAAGAGCTGTGTGCACCTTGTTTACACTTGCTGTTTGGGTCCACTGCATCAGAGGGGCAATGAAGGGTCTGGTGGACCCCTGGCCACTCACTCTTGTTGGTTGTACATTGAGGCCCAGCACTCACCAAACCTTTTGACCTTGAGCAGTAATAAACCTCTAAACCTGTTTACTTATCTGTAAGGTAGGATTGTGTGAAAGTTGAATGAGGAATTAATGGGATGTTGGACTTATGGGTCTGAGCACACTCGATAAAGGTGAACTGTTAGTGGTAGGCCAGACGCAGTGCTGTATGCAAAGCTGCCCACGCAGGCTCTGCCCCTGAAGATTTGGGAATCCCAGGAGTGCAGAGTGGATGTCAGTTCAGACCTGGGTAGCTGAAATCACAGGCATAACCGCCAACAACTGTGCTAGACAGTGGGGGCAGGGGCTAGTCTGGCTGGAGCCAGGGCTGGTTTCCTTGTCCTGCCCTCCCCAGAGATTGCTGGCCACTTAAATTCAGGCATAGACCCGTTATACTCTCATTAATGTTTGTTAATGCATTTCTTCCTGCTCTTCCCCTTCCCATGACAAGGTATGGGTGGTTTACTCAAATATTAGGGAAAACCACATGGTGTTCCCAATGTCCATGACTCCTGCAGCCAGAAAGTCTCTTTGCAGCTTCTGAGAATGGGATCTCAGGCCAAACCACCTCAGGCATGATTCCAAGATCCATCATCAGGACCACAGAATTTCAAGGTGCCCTTGGAAGAGACCGGGGCTCCACTAAACCCCACAAGCAGCTGACTTTTCTTTCAGCAAAGTGGGCCAGGAAAGCACTCCAAAGATTCCTTGAGACCAAGGGTGGGCTTTTCTTCCAGCTTCCTTGAGATGGGATTGACAAGGAAAGAGAAGCAAAGGGAGGAAAGTGGTAAGCAGTGAGCTTCCAAATAAGAAAGGGGAGTTTGTGTGCTAAGCACAAGGGGGTGGGAATGGGCTTGGTTCTCCAGCCCATGAGCCCAGGTTAACAAGATTTCCACACATGCAGGGGGCATTGACTTGCAAACCGAGACTGTGAAGAATCCTAAGGCAAGGCCCAGACCCTTTAGTAATTTATAGTCTGTTCATGATGCATCTGGAATGTGCACCCCCACCTTTGCCACAGGACCAGCCACTCATAACCCTTTCCAGTCTTCCAGTTTAGTGGGGGGAGGGCTGGCTGTGCAGTCAGGCAGAGCTGGATTTGAATTCTGGGCCTGCCACTTACTAACCTAAGCCTCTATTAACTCACTTGTACAAGAAGAATAAAATGAATTTTTCAGGCTCTGAAAATTGAGTGTAAAGTATTTTATTCACTTAAATATTTACTGAGTACTTACTATGTGTCAGGCATTGTTCTAAGTGCTGAGGTTACAGTGATAAATGAGAGAAAGCACTGCTTATATGGAGCATACGTTCTTGGAGGGAGAGACATGTAAACAAGGAGAAGGTCAACCAGAGGTAAGTTACGATGGCTCCTGGGATGTACACCCAGAACCTCTTTCATCGAAGGACTCGCCCCAGCTCCCTTTGGCTTTCAGCCCTCCCAGGATCATTGTGAGAGAGCACTCGGCCAAGGTCACACCCCGTCCCGACTGAGCCTGTCCAGCGAATGAGGGAGGCAGTGGTGTGAAGACCTGGCCTCTGGGCCTAACTTGGTTTACTCCAGAGGGCTGTCCCAGCTCCAGAGCTTCCCAAAGGCTGTCGTCGGCTGCATCGCAGCTTGGCGTCTCCCTCTGCCTGGTCCTGTGCCTTTCCCTCCCTGCCATGGTCGTTGACCCCAAGGACATTTCCTTCTAACCATCCTGCATGCTCAACTCAACCTGAGTCTACTGCCCAGGGAACCCAGCCTTCATTCCTGGCTCCCCAAGTGGACTGGGGAGGCAGGTCGTATGGTGGGTTTTAGAGCCTTATGACTCACCTTGCTTTGGTGGTACGTGGAGCACAAGGTGGCACAAAGTGGTATCCAGTTGTTAAAACTTATCAGAGGTGATTACGATGGCATCCTCGTGGAAGGGGATGCATAGCAGCTAGTGACTAGCCAGTGTGCTCTCTCAGGCACTTGAGAAATACAGAGTAACGGTAACCTTGGGGTCCATCAGCTTGGGTGGCTGGTGCTAAGTGGGATGACACTGGGATGAAGAGGCTCTCAGCTCCTACCGGGAGGGTAGAAAACACTGAGGCCAGGCCCAGGGCTTAATTGTCAGAGAGGCCAAGCCTCAAGGAAGATGAAACTTCAGCCTGGACAGGTCTCCAAAGATCCAAAGTGTACAATCAATTTACCATGACACATCATAGAGCTGTGCCTCCATCACCACAATTTTTTTTTTCAATTTTTAGAACATTTTAGAACATTTTCATTACTCCAGAAAAGAAATACAAAAAAAGGAAACTCCAATCCTCCCATACTCCTAAACACCCCCCCTTCATTATTGATTCATAGTTTTGTTATAGTACATTTGTTACTGTTGATGAAAGAATGTTAAGATACTACTAGCTGTAGTATATAGTTTGCAATAGGTATATATATTTTTCCTATATGCCACTCTGTTACTGACTTCTAGGTATAGTGTCATACATTTGTTCTAGTTAGTGAGACAGATTTCTAGTATTTGTGCAGTTAATCACGGACATTGTCGAACACAAGATTCACTGTTTTATACGTTCCCGTCTTTTAACTTCCAACTTTCCTTGTGACATACATGACTCTGAGCTTACCCTTTTCACCACCTTCACACACCTTTCAGCACTTATTCTCACAACATGCTACCATCACCCCTGTCCTTTTCAAGTTCACCCTAGTTGAATATTCTGCTCATAATCAAACGCTCCCCCTTCTTTAGCCTCCTTCTATATCCTGGTAACTTATATTTCATGTCTGTGAGTTTATATATTATAGTTAGTTCATATCAGTGAGACCCTGCAATATTGTCCTTATGTGTCTGTCTTATTTCACTCAGTATAGTGCCCTCAGGGTTTCTTCATCAACACTTTAACTTTAAGATGGTTTGGTTCAGTGTTCTGGTTTGCTAATGCTGCCAGAATGCAAAACACCAGAAATGGATTGGCTTTTATAAAAGGGGGTTTATTTGGTTACACAGTTACAGTCTTAAGGCCATAAAGTGTTCAAGGTAACACATCAACAATCAGATACCTTTAATGGAGGGTGGCCAGTGGTGTCTGGAAAACCTCTTTTAGCTGGGAAGGCATGTGGCTGGTGTCTGCTTGAGAGTTCTGGTTTCAAAATGGCTTTCTCCCAGGACGTTCCTCTCTAGGCTTCAGCTTCTCTACAAAATGTCACTCTCAGTTGCTCTTGGGGCATTTGTCCTCTCTTAGCTTCTCTGGAGCAAAAGTCTGCTTTCAAAGGCCATCTCCAAAATGTCTCTGTAAACTGCAGTTCCTCTCTCACCTCCTGTGCATTCTTCAAAGTGTCCCTCTTGGCTATAGCAAGCTCACTTCTTCTGTCTGAGCTTACATAGTGCTCCAGTAAACTAATCAAGGCCCATGCTGAATGGGCAGAGCCACGCCTCCATGAAAATTATACAATGAAAGATCTCACCCACAGTTGAGTGAACACATCTCCACAGAAACATCCCATCAAAAATCTCCAACCCAAGCAACACCAATACATTTCCTGCCCACACAAGACTGCATCAAAGATAATGGCATTTTAGGGGACAAAATACATCCAAACCAGCACATTCACACACCATACATTCCGTCCTAAGTAAACAGTTGTTGGTTCCCTGTATAGTCACATATTTCTGTATTCAGCACCATCGCCACTATCTATATAAGGACATCTCCATTTCTTCCACAAAGAAGGAAGAGTCAAAGAAGGCAGGGACAAAACAAAAGAGAGAGAGAGACAAACAACAACAACAAAAACATGACAGCTAGAAAGCAACAAAAGGAAAGATAGCATTAAACTAAAGTAGAATAAAGAGTCAGACAACATCACCAATGCCAGGAGTCCCATATCCTTCCCCTATCCACCCCCACCCCATATGCATTTAGCTTTGGTATATTGCCTTTGTTATATTAAAGGAAGCATAATACAATGTTTCCATTAATTATAGTCTCTAATTTGCATTGATTTTATTTTCCCCCAATCCCACTCTATTTTTTAAACACCTTGCAATAGTGACATTCATTTGTTCTACCTCTTGTAAAAACAGATTTGTACCTTTTATTACAATCGTTGAGCACCCTAGTTTCCCTGAGTTACACAGTCGTAGTCTTTATCCTTCATCTTTTGTTCTGATGCCCCACATGGTCCTAACCTTCCTCTTTCAACCATGCTCACAGTCATCTTTGTTCAGTGTATTGTCATTGCTATGCTACTATCTCCCAAAGCTGTGTTCCAAACCTCTCACTCCTGTCTTCTCCTTTCTGTCTGCAGTGCTTCCTTTAGTGTTTCCTACAGAGCGGGTATCTTGTTTACAAACTCTGTCATTGTCTGTCTGAGAATATTTTAAGCTCTCCCTCGTATTTGAAGGACAGTTTTGCCAGATATAGGATTCTTGGTTGGTGGTTTTTCTCTTTCAGTATCTTAAGTATATCACCCCACTTCCTTCTTGCCTCCATGGTTTCTATTGAGAAATCTGCACATAGTCTTATCAGGCTTCCTTTGTATGTGATGGATAGCTTTTCTCTTGCTGCTTCAGGATTCTCTCTTTATCTTTGATGTTTGATAATCTGATTATTAAGTGTCTTGGCATAGGCCTATTCAGATTTATTCTGTTTGAGGTGCACTGTGCTTCTTGGATCTGTAATTTTATGTCTTTCATAAGAGATGGGAAATTTTCATTAATTATTTCCTCTATTATTGCTTCTTCCCCTTTTCCCTTCTCTTCTCCTTCTGGGACACCAATGACATACATTCCTGATTTTCATTTTGTCCTCAAGTTCTGGCCTGACTGGTAAGTCACCTTTGGGTGGGTCGGGTCACCTCACTTCCAGGCCTCCTCCTCCCCAGGTGGAGTCACGAGAGCCCAAGCAGCCCCATGAGAGGAGTAGGTGAGATGAAAGCACCCGAAGGAGCAGCCAAGGCTGAACTCCAGTGAGCCTGCCCCAGCCCCAGCCCCACCCCCACCCACTTCTGGGGCTTCACCACCTGGCAGAACATGCAGCTCTCTCCTGGCAAAAGTCCTAGGAATGGAATGTTCTGGGACCTGCAGGTGTGTGACAAATGCTACAAATGCTTGCTCAGTGATGTCAGAGAGTCAGTCTGGCCTCTGCTAGCCCCAGCCTTCCCCACCCCCTCGTTCCCTTTGCGGTCCTCACCCATCCCAGTCCTCTTTCTTTCTCCTTTCCCCACTTTAAAACTTTTCCTCAGGAAAGGGGAGTGCATTTAGACTAGAGTGAGAGTGACTGACAGCACATCAATGCTCGGCTCTCCCCACTTCCCACATACATTTTTAACAAGCTTGACGTTACCTTAGTCTTGGGCATCTGAAAGCGAGATCCTGATTCCCTGGGGAGACCTCCTGAGGTGCCAGAGAGTGAACAAAACTGAAGGCAACAAACTACAACTTCCTGGAACATCGACTTTATTAGATGCTGAGAAGAAAATTAGTTCTCTATTAAAGCAAACAAAGGTACATTATGGAGTACAAAAACATTGACCTTAAAGACAAAACAGTCTTCTATCCCTGTATAACATTTAAGGTTGTTTCCTCAAGGCTCGGAAGAGCGGAGCTCCCTGGTAATTCCTGTAGCCAGTGACTAGTGTCTGTGGTCACCACACAGCCCCCCACGCCCATTTCAGTAAAAATGTCAATCCTGACAGTTGGCAGTCGGTAGTGACTGCTGGGATGCAAGACGTGCTTTTCTGTACATAACGTCTTTGAAATGAAGGTTGGAACTTCGACAAGTGTGCACCCATGTCACCTGTCATGAAGCTGAGGCAGAGCATGAAGCGCATTCAGCAAGAGCACCACGCATTCCCAAGCATGCATTTACTGAACAGCTTAATCATTTTAAGATGTGCAAACATGACTGAACCAGCATAAAACTCCGATAAAAAGAATGTTGAGGAAACAAGGAGGGGGAGTGTGGTCTGCAAGAACAAAAGAAAACTCGCTGAGGGCAACAAAGATGGACAGAGAACATTAAGGGAAAAGAAGGCGACTTGGAGCCCAGAAGCAAGACACACGGTCAGACAGAAGTCCTGGCGTGAGTTATCAGTGCAACGTGATGGGTGTTATGTTATTGGTGCAACATGATGGGTGTTATCAGGAAGCATGTGAGGTCCATGGGCTCGGCAGGGACCCGGTGTCTGCCCCTGGGCCACACTCCTGGTCCAGCTGCTGTAGACACATCTCATATTTAAAAGGAGGAAGTCCCTGAGCGTCCAGCCATCTCCAAGTCAGAGCCACCATGATGGGTTTTTCAGAGAACCCGTTTCAAATTTAAAAATTTAATTTTGGTCTCAGGATTTCAAATGTTATAACTATTAAGTGTATGTTGGAAGAATGGATCGTCCATTGCATTCTTGGTGGGTAGCGTGAAAGGGGAAATAGAACACATTCATGTTTTGTTAATTCTCCCTGCCCATCTCGTTTATCATGGAGGCTGCATGCCTGCAAATGGGACAGGCCCTGTGTCAGTGCAATGTGGAGGGCCTGTTCCATCCTGTTTGGGAAATGTTCTTTCCTCTCAATCCCCAGGAGTTTCGGCAGGTACTGCCCATGGTCCAGGCCTCCAGGCTCTGGTGTTGGCGAAGCTTCTTGTGCTGTCCAAGGGCTTGCAGAGCTGCTGGTATAGCACAGCAAGGCCCCTGTCAGTCCTCAGGGCTGGCCGGCACGGACCCTTGCGCACGCTGTCCACCCCTGGGGGTCAGACACAGCATGAAGGACAGGGAAACAAAACAGACAAGCCAAGCCCTCTGCAGGAGTCACCTGTGCACTATGGGCCAGCGTGACCTCTCTAGGGGCAAGCTGGGAGATCATGGTCTCCTTCACCGTAGAGACAGAGGAGCCGAGATCCAGGAAAGCAGAGGAGAAAAAGAAGGAAACTGTGCATAGATTGAGCACCTTCCACAGCTGCCCTGCACAGTGGAGACAGTGTCATTTCCACGCATGGACACTGAGGCTCAGAATCAAGCCAATTGCGGGCTGACTCTGCGCACAGCACTCCATCTGCACCTAGTGGGGTGGGCACGATGCTCTGCATCCTACAGAGACAACAGGTAATGCTTATTAAATTTTTAATTAATTAAAAAATTTTAAATCATGGTCATATATACACACACACACACACACACACATATATATACTCACACACATATATATGAAACATAAAATTTGGAGGAACACAGATGCAAAATGGCAGAGTAGGCAGTTTTACAAAGCACTCCCTCCACGAGCAAAATGAAAGAGCTGGGAGAAGCAACTAAAATTAATTTGATGCTAATTTGTTGAGCTTTGTTGATGCTGTCATTATTTGAGAAGTTGTAGATTCACAGAAAGATTATGCACAAGATACAGAGTTGCTGTGTAGCCACCCCATTTATAACATTTTGCCTGTTTCACAACTGACTGATGAGAGAATATTATGTGTGATTAGTTGTAGTCCATAGTTTACATTAGGGTTCACTCTTTGTGTTGTATAGACCTGTGGTGCTTCTTTTTAAAAATTCTTATTCTAGCAATGCATACACCACCTAAAATTTCCCCCTTTAACCACATTCAAATATATAATTTACTACTGTTAATTATGTTTGAAATGCTGTGCTTTCATCACCACCATCCATTACCAAAACTTTTCCATTATCCCAAATAAAAACTGTACATTTTAAGCCTTAATTCCCTATTCCCTTCCACCACCCATCTCCTGGTAACGTATATTCTAGATTCAGACTGTATGAGTTTGCTTATTCTTATTTCATATCATAGTGAGATAATACAATATTTGTCCTTAAGGATCTGGCTTTGGCTATTTGGGACCCCTTACTATTCCATAAAACTTTGGTAATTGGCTTTTCCATTTCTGCAAAGAAGACTGTTAGAATTTTAATTGGGGTTGCTTTGGATTGGTGAATCAGTTTGGGTAAAATTTGACGTCTTAATATTTAATCTTTCAATCCATGAGCATGGAATATCTTACCATTTAAGTCTTCTTTGATTTCTTTTAGCAATGTTTATAGTTCTATGTACAAATCCTTTACATACTTGATTAGATCTATTCCTAGATATTTGTTTGTTTTAGTTGCCATTGTGAATGGAAATTTTTTCTTGATTTCTTCTTCCGAATGTTCATTGGTAGAGTGTAGAAACACTATTGATTTTAGAGTATTGATCTTATACCCCATTCCTTTGCTGAATTCATTTATTAGTTCTAAGAGCTTGTGGTGGATTTTTCAGGATTTTCTGTATTTAGGATCATGTCTTCTGCAAATAGGGAAAGTTTTACTTCTTCCTGTCCTATTTTGATGCCTTTTATTTCTTTTTCTTGCTAATTTCTCTAGTCTGAACTTCCAGTATGATGTTGAATAACAGTGGTGACAGTGGGCATCCTTGTCCTGTTCCTGATCTTAGAGGGAAAGCTTCCAGTCTCTCACCATAAAGTATGACATTAGCTGTGGGCATTCAAATATGCCCATTATCGTGTTGAAGAAGTTTTTTTCTATTACTAGTTTTCTAAGTGTTTTTATCAAGAAGGGGTGCTGGATTTTGTCAAATGCCTTTTCTTGGTCAATTGAGATAATTGTGTTTTTTTTTCCTTTATTGTATTAATATGGTCTGTTAATTGATTTGCTTATGTTGAAACACCCTTGAATACTTGGGATAAATCCCACTTTATCATGGTGTTTAATTCTTTTAATGTATGTTGGATTTGATTTGCTAGTATTTTGTTGTGGATTTTTGCTTCTATATTCGTAAGTGTCATTGGTCCATAATTGTCTTTTCTTGTGGGATCTTTATCTGCTGTTGCTATAAGGGTGAGGTTGGCCTCATTGAATGAATGAATGAGTGTTCCTTCCTCTTCAGTCTTTTTAGAGTTTGAGAAGGATTAGAATTAATTCTTCTTGAAATGTTTGGTAAAATTCCTCATCTAGTCCTAGCATTTTCTTTGTTGGGAGTTTTTTGATGACTGATTCAATCTCTTTAGAGCAATTCCATTTACAATAGCGTCCAAAAGAATAAAATATTTAGGAATAAATTTAAGACTTGTGTACTGTAAACTATGAAACATTGCTGAAAGAGATTAAAGAAGACCTGAATAAATGACAAGATGTTGCATTTTCATAGATTGGAGGCATTATCACTGTTTAATATGTTGATATCACCCAAAGCAATATACAGATTCAATGCAGTCCCTATTAAGATTTCAGCAGCTTTTTTTTTTTTTTTTTTTTTGCGGAAATGGAAAAACTGATCCTCAATTTTATGTGGAACTGCAAGAGGCCCCGAATAGACAAAACAATCTTGAAAAAGAAGAGGTTTGGAGGACTCACACTTCATGATTTCAAAACTGATTGCAAGCTACAGTAATGAAAACAATGTGGTACTGGCACAAAGATAGACAGATGGATCAGTGGAACAGCGTTGGAAGTCCAGAAATAGATCCACACCTCTATGGCCAATTTGACAAGGTGCCAGGTCCACTCAATGGGGAAAGAATAGTCTCTTCAACAAATGGTGTTGGGAAAACTGGAGAAGAATGAAATTAGACCTCATACCATATAAAAATCAACTCACTGTGAATCAAGGGCCTTAATATAAGAGCTAAAATATAGAAATCTTAGAAGATAACATAGGGGCAAAATCTTCATGATCTGGGACTTGGCAACGGATTCTTAGATACGACAATAAAAGCATGAGTACCAAAAGAAACAATAGATAAATTTGATCTTAACAAAATTAAAAACTCTTGTACACTGAAGGAAATTATCAAGAAGGTGAAAAGGCAACATATAGAATGGGAGAAAATAGATTCAAACTATATATTGGATAAGGATTTAATATTCATAATATCTAAAGAATTCCTACAACTCAACAACAAAAAGACAAAGAACCCAATTAAAATATAGGCAAAGGACTTGAATAGACATTTCTCCAAAGAAGGTGTACAAATGACCAATGTGCTCATGAAAAGATGTTCAACCTCATTAGGCATTAGGGAAATGCAAATCCAAATCACAATGAAATACTACTTCACACCCACAAGGATGGCTGTTATTAAAAAAAAAAAAACAGAAAATAGCAAATGTTGGAGAGGATGTGGAGAAACTGGAACTCTAGTGCATTGTTAGTGGGAATGTAAAATAGTACAGCCACTGTGGAAAACAATATGGCAATTCCTCAAAAAGTTAAATATAGAATTACAATATGACCCAGCAATCCCACTTCTAGGTATACACCCAAAGAGAGCGAAAACAGGGTTGCAAACAGATTCTTGTACACCAATGTTTTTAGCCAAAGCAGGGAACAACCCAAGTGGCCATCAATAAATAAAGGGGTAAACAAAATGTGGTACATACACACACTCAGCCATAAGAAAAAATAAAGTTATGAGACAAGCTGCAACATGGAAGAAACTTGAACACATGCTCAGTGAAATAAGCAAGACACATAAGGACAAAAAATGTATATCACTTATAAGAGATAACTAGAAATAAATTCACAGATAAAAAGCAGATTAGAGGTTACAGCAGAAGAGGGGAAGGGGGTATGGAGGTAGGGGGAATATTTGTAAAAAATACTTTTTTAAAAACTAAAATTGCAACATAAATTTTAACCTTTTTTTAAAAAATGCAGTTTTATTGAGATGTAATCACATAACATACAATCATTCAAAGTATACAATCAGTTATTCACAGTATTGTCATATGATTATGCATTCATCACCACAGTCAAACTTTGAACATTTTCATTACTCCAAAAAATAAAATGAAAATTGAAATAAAAAAGAACATCCAAACATCCCATTCCCCTCTTCCCCCCTTGTTCATTTACTTTTTTTAAAATACAGTTTAATTGATATATATCCACACACCCTACAGTCATCCACAGTGTACAGTCATTTATAGCACCATCATACAGTTATGCGTTCATCACCAGAATCAATTTTTGAATCTTTTCCTTACTCCAAAATAAAAATAAAAGCAAAAAAGAACACCTAAAAGAACATCCCCTCCATCCCACCCTATTCTTCATCTAATTTTTGTCCCCATTTTTCCACTCATCTGTCCATACACTGAATAAAGGGAGTGTGAGCCACAAGGTTTTCACAGTCACACAGTCACACAGTCACACTGTGCAAGTTACATAGTTATACAGTCATCTTCAAGAATCAAGGTCACTGGGTTGCAGTTTGACATCTTCATGTATTTCCCTCTAGCCATTCCAACACACTAAAGACTGAAAAGTGGTAAGTATATAGCACATGAGAATACCCTCCAGAGTGACCTCTCAACTCCACTTAGAATCTTTCAGCCGCTGGAACCTTATTTTGTTTCATCTCTCTTCCCCCTTTTGATCAAAAAGATCCTCTCTATTTTAACCATTTTAAGTGCACAATTCTGTGGTATTAATTTCCTTCACATGTTGTGCAATGATCACCACCAATGCATTACCTAAACCTTTCTGTCTCCCCAAACTAAAGCTCTGCACCCATCAAGCACCAAATCCTCATTCCCCCCACCCCAACCCACCCTGGCCCCTGGGAACCTCTAATTTACTTTCTGACTCTATGATTTGCCCATTCTAAAGATTTCATATAAGTGAAATCAAACAGTAGCTGGCCCTTTGTGTCTAGAGACATCCAGTGATTTACCTGTTCTCACAAGCTTATAAACCTCAGAGCCAGGACTGGACTCTACAAGTTCTGACTCCAAAGCCACTGCAAACCTGTCTCAGGGCCCCCATGTCTTCCTCCTCTGCCCAAGCCGCCCTGCATCCTTAGTGTCTGAAGCTACAGAGCTGCCCTCTCAGCATGGCATGATGCCCTGCGCTTTGCCAGGCGGAGCAGCAGCCCCGGGGCAGCTCCCGCCATGGGCAGCCGGACACCCTGCCTGGCCGTGAGGCAGTGAACCTGGCAGTTCTGGGGACCTTGCCACCGAGGTTGAGTTGGGGCAAGAGAGAGAGGGTGACTTCACCTTCCCTCCCTGCCAGCAGCTCAGGCCGCTTCTGTGGGCAGTGCCCAGGGCTGCCCCAGGAGTCAGATCACCCTGGGCCGGGGCAGGCCCTCACCCCCGACCCCACCCCCCGCCACCCTCCCTGGTTAAGCCAGGGGCAGGGAACATCTGTGTGTGCAGCGGCTCTGTTTCCCCAACCACAGAGCAGGAGGCCAGGGGCTGAGCCTGGGGCAGCAGAACATAGAGCCAACAGCAGGAGCACATGGAATGTCAGCACCCATTCCTGAGAAAGCCTGGGGCAGACAAGCTCTAGTTTGTCTCAGTTCCGGCATGTGGTTCTGAGCACAGAAAATTGGCTCCAGTTTAGATCTGAAAGATAGATATCCCTGCTAATACTAAGCAGCTAAAATGAGCTATTCATGTGGCAGCATTTGCTATTCGATGCCCCCATATACATTCTCTCCCTTTTACATAGCATGAGAGTCTCTCTTTAGACTCACTTTTTGCTAGCAGTGACCATGTGGCACAGTTCTGGCTAATGGAACGTGAAAGAAAGTGAGGTGGGTACAAGTTCTGGGTCATGTCCTTAAAAGGAAGCAATGTGCCCTCGCCTCTCCCCACCCACCTTCCCCCTAGCTGGAATATAAACACGATGGCAGGAGCCAGGGCAGCCATCCTGAGCCAGGAGATCAGGCACACATTGAAGATGGCAGAGCAAATCGATAAAAGAGTCCTGGATCCCTGATGATAGTGGAGCTGTCATACTGTCCATTTGAACTTTTCCATGACAAGCAGTCAGAGTACTATCTTGTCTAAGCCACTATTACTTGGGTCTCTTTGTTGCAACAGGTAGGTTGAGATCCCACTGATAGAGCTCAAAGCTCAGACAGACTCCTCAAGGACCTCCCTTTGGGTGTGATGGTTTTGTAATTCTCTGTGCATGAAACACCATGCCGCAGGGGTTCAGCCATGGTCAAGCGTCATCTGCCCAGGATCACAGGGAGAAATTTTTGTCGTGAGTTTGTAGGAAAACAGGCAGCCTCCTTCCCTGCATGCCGGTGACCTCTTGGGGGCAGGGTGAGCTGTCAGTGCTTCTGGGAAGGTGTGGCCAGCCGGGTTCTGTCAGTCCAGCTGCAGTTCTCTTGGGAGGAAAATCCTGAGGACAAAGAAGGAAGTCTGCATTCTGGTTCTGACATCACGGTGACCGAGTCGTGGGGCATGGCCAGCTCCTCCACATGTAGGAGCAGAGATGACGATGACTGCGCTCTGTAAGGCCCTGCCACCCAGAATCCTGGGGAAAGTGTCTGTTCAGTCTGGTGGTGGCGTGTGCTTTCCAGAATGGCTGCCGCCACCCACCCATCCCCCTGCTCTCCCCACACCCTGACTCCAGCGCCTTCCCCGTCGCGTGGGTGGGCAACGTGCTCCCCTCCCTGAGCAGAGGGATCTCTGTGGAGGCCTTGGCCAGCAGGGCACGGAGGGAGTGATGCCCTGGGGCTTCCGAGGCAGCCCATGGCGGGATCAGGCACTGCCCACTTGCTCCCTCAGGACCTCCTGCCTGAAACCAGCCGCCGTTCTTGGAGGAAGCCCAGGCCATGCGGAGGCCACCTTTGGGCACGCCCTGGGAGGAGGCTGCATTCTCCCCTGTTCCATCTCTTAGTTAAGGAGGTGCCCTCAAGCTTCTCCTCAGGAAGTTACCCCTTTTCCCTTTGTAATTTTTAAGTATTTTGTGGAGAGGTGGAAGTGCAAATACCCTGTTACTTGTCAGACTCAATCAATCAATTAATACATGTGTGAACTTGTGGTTTCCTATTTTCTGGAATTGTCTGGGGTTATGCCGCGTTATCTTCATGATCTGCTTTGATGCTGCAGTGGTTGATCAAGCTTCTGTGGCTGCACCACAATTGTTGGTGGAAACAATGGGAGTCTGTTGGCTCCTGGTTTCAGAGGACACAAGGCCAAATGAAGGCATTGGCTGAAAGGCTGGCTCCTCCTGCACTCTCTTCTCTGGCCAGCCCCTTGGGGTGCTAGAGTCGGCTTGTGCTCACTGGTCAGACCCGTGGGTCCATGTTCAGGAATTTCACAAGCCAGTTGTCAAACACAACCATCGTTTGAAAATTAAATTGCATGTACTTAACAATTAAATAAATTATATTAAAAACCAAGCTAATAAATACTCAAAATTCGCAGCTTGCTAATTATATAACCATTTCCTCTGTTTTTGAGGATTTGTATGCCTGTTATGTCTGTGTGGTGACAATGCTACAGATTGGTTTGTTAGTGCATCTCTCCTCCCAACTCTGAGTTCAGCGGTGTCAGGTTGGTAGCTGGAAGCTGGCCATGATGGGAATATTTACACCATAGAGACTGGCAAATGCTATAAATCAGGGCTAGATTTGTTGTTTTGTTGACTGTCTCTAGTGATGGAGAATATGTTAATAACGCAGATCAAACATAAGCATGTATTGTGTCTGTAGCAAATTCATTGTGAAAAAAAAAATTGAGGACATATTTTCCCAGTATTTGAAACCTATTGTCTGACAGCAAAGAAGCCACCAATGTCATTGGCAAATGAATCAACTCCTGAAGTACATAGTGCGGGGGCTGAAGGGGTATCAGTTTAATAGATTTAATTTGTATGCACAGAAGCAATAGTTTTGCCAGCAGGTCACATATCAGATTTAATGGTAATAAATTTATTGAGGAAAGAGCTGATTGGGATGCCAACTTTGTCACATCATAGTGGAATACAAGAGTTTGGCAAAAGTCAGTGAGTGTCTAGCATTTTGAGTGAATTATGCCAGAAGCAAAGGCAAACACTATAATGCCTCACCCAATATGGACTAACTACAATGTGTAAACTCAGAATTGAATCTTAGAACACAGTCTAAGAAGGGAACGATTATTGTAATGGTACCTAGATCGTAAGCTCTCCAGCAGTCAAATCTATTCCTGAATTGTAATGGCTATCTCCAAACTCTGAGATGTTGATCCCTTGGTGTATAACCTGATTGGTCTCTGGAACATTGGGTATCTGTGTGACACCTGAAACTCAGAGCTAGAGCTCAGCAGATGTGAAAGTCGGTATTAGCGCATACAGCAACTGTTAAAAAAAAAAAAAAAAAAAAAAAAAAAAAACTGAAAAAGAGCCCAGACTTCAATTAGAGATATGAATGAAGCAGATCTAAGACTAGGGCAAATCAGGTCAAAGGGTGAAGGTTGAAACTGACTGTGTGTTAAAACTTCAACTTCCATGTGAGACCAAGGGAAGAGATGTTTGTTTTGGTGCAGGATCTATATTTTCTAAACAGCATAACTTCTACAGTCAGTTTGTTCAAACACCACAATTACAGGGAACTTTGAATAGGAAGTGAGATATGGTAGGTTTGTTAGAGTGAAGTAGTGATGCATCCCAAAGTAATTTTGGCAGAGAATAAAAATTTATATGCAGGGTCCCCCTGAGGAGCTGGGGAAAAATGCAGAGCATTGGACTTCATCACCTGGATGGTTGCTGATGTTCTCACAAACATTGAGGACTGGCCGTTTGATGTGCTGAGCCCTCTATCATGGGACTGGCCCTTTTGAAGTTCGTTACTGCAAAGGAGAGGCTAAACCTGCATATAATTGTGCCTGAGAGTCTCCCCCGAGTGCCTCTTTGTTGCTTAGATGTGGCCCTCCCTCTCTAGCTAAGCCAACTCGGCAGGTGAACTCACTGCCCTCCCCTCTACATGGGACCTGACTCCCGGGATGTGGACCTCCCTGACAATTCAGGGTGTGGCTCCCGGGGATGAGTCTGGACCTGGCATCATGGGATTGGGAGCATTTTCTTAACAAAAGCAGGGATTCAAGGTGGGGCAAGATGGAGTTTCGGTGGCTGAGGGATTTCGGGTGGAGTGAGGGGTCACTCTGGTGGATATTCTGTGTGTGCTATGTAAATAACACTTTTTAGGTTTTGATGTGTGGGAGTAGCTGGAGGTAAATGCCTGAAGCTGTCGCGCTCCAGCCCAGTGGCCTGGACTCTTGAAGACGAGTGTGTGGCAATGTGGCTTACGAGGGGTGACAGTGTGATTGTGGAGAACTTGTGGACCACACTCCCTTTGTCTAGTGTATGGGTGGATGAGTGGAGGGGTGGGACGGAGACTGAATGGGAGGTGGGTAGGATGGGGGGTGATTTGGGTGTTCTTTAATTTTTCTTCTTGTTCTGGTTCTTTCTGATGTAAGGAGGGTGTTTGAGGGTGGCTTGAGGTGATGGATGCATGGCTGTATGGTGGTGCTGTGGACGGTTGATTGTACACCATGGATGATTGTGTGGTGTGTGGATATATTTCAATAAAACTGAATTTAATTTAAAAAAATCAGTGGATATAAAAAAAATAAATTGGATTTTGTCAAACTTTAAATTTTTATGGATCTAAGGGCATTATCAAGAAGTGAAAAGACAACCTACAGAATGGGAGAAAATATTTGGAAATCATATATCTTATAAAGGATTAATATCCAGAATATATAAAGAATTCCTACAACTCAACGAGACAAACAACCCAATTAAAAAATGGGCAGGGGACAGGGCAAGATGGTGGAGTGATGAGGTGTATGTTTAGTTACTCCTCCAGGAAAATAGGTAGAAAGCCAGGAACTGTGTGTACTGGACACCACAGAGCAATTTGACTTTGGGCATACTTCATACAACACTAATGAACACATGAAACAGCTGAGATCAGCGAAATCTGTAAGTTTTTGCTGGCCAGGGGACCCGTGCTCCTCCCTGCAAGGCTCAGTCCCGTGGGAGGAGGGACATCAGTGCTGGGAACGAGAAGGGACAACTGCAGTGGCGGCTCTTATCAGAAACTCATTCTACTGATCCAAACTCCAATCATAGATAGACTGAGACCAGACACCAGAGAATCCGGGAGCAGCCAGCCCGGTGGAGAGGAGATAGGGATAGCAAAAACAGCAAGAAAAACCCAAAAATAAAAGCAGAGGCTTTTTGGAGTTCTGGTGAACACAGAACGGGGAAGGGCAGGGCTCAGGCAGAGTCAGGCTCATATTCAAATCCAGAAGATGAGTTTCTTTGTCTGAAGAGCTGGTTTCTCTGCTCCCTGGACTGTTCCTTAATGGCCCTAATTGCTTTGTCTCTTAGCATTTCAATAACCCATTAGATCTGCAAGGAGGGCCTTTCCTTTTTTTTTTTTTTTTTTTTTTATCTTTTTCTCTTTCTAAAACAATTACTCTAAGAAGCCCAATACAGAAAGCCTCAAAGACTTGCAATTTGGGCAAATCAAGACAAGAGCAGAACTAAGAGAGCTCTGAGACAAAAGGCAATAACCCAGTGGCTGAGAAAATCCACTAAACACCACAACTTCCCAAGAAAAGGGGGGGCGTCCGCTCACAGCCATCTTCCCGGTGGGCAGGGAATGCTCCTGCCCGGTGCCAGCTCCACAGCCCAGAGCTGCCCCAAACAACCCAGTGTGACAGGAAGTGTTTCCAACAACACATACACACCACAAAATCAGGTGTGGACATTAGCCTTCCCTGCACCCTCAGCCAGTTGTCCCAGAGTTGGGAAGGTGGAGCAGTGTGAATTAACATGCCCCATTCAGCCATCCTTTCAGCAGACTGGGAGCCTCCCTACACAGCCCTGCAGCCCAGAACCTCCCTGGGGGGATGGTGCTCACCTGTGACATAGCAGAGTCATCCCGCAACAGAGGACCTGGGGGTGCAAGGCCTGGAAGAGGGACCCACTCGCAAGTCTCAGGGGCCATACACCAATACCAAGGACTTGTAGGTCAGCATCAGAGACAAACTGTGGCAAGACTGAACTGAAGCATTAGACTATTGCAGCAGCTTTAAATCTCCAGAAACACCAGAGAGATTTGATTGTTAGAGCCGACCCCCTCCCTGACCTCCCAGACACATGCCCCATATACAGGGTGGGCAACACCAACTACACACGCAAGCTTGGTGCACCAGTTGAACCCCACAAGACTCACACTCCCACTCACCACAAAGACAAAGCAGGGGAGAACTGCCTTGAGGGGAATAGGTGGCTCGCGGATGTCACCTGCTGGTTAGTTAAAGTGTACTCCACAAATCCGTGGATCTGACAAATTAGAGATAAGGGTTTTAATCAGTCTACAAATCCTAAAAGAACCCTATCAAGTTAAGCAAATGCCAAGAGGCCAAAAACAACAGAAAATTTTAAAGCATATGAAAAAACCAGATGAGATGGATAACCCAAGCCCAAGCACCCAAATCAAAAGATCGGAAGAGACACAGTACTTAGAGCAATTAATCAAAGAACTAAAGATGAACAATGAGACTATGGCACAGGATATAAAGGACATCAAGAAGACCCTAGAAGAGCATAAAGAAGAAATTGCAAGAGTAAATAAAAAAATAGGTGATCTTATGGAAATTAAAGAAACTGTTGACCAAATTAAAAGATTCTGGATACTCATAGTCCAAGACTAGAGGAAGCTGAACAACGAATCAGTGACCTGGAAGATGACAGAATGAAAAATGAAAGAACAAAGAAAAGAATGGGGAAAAAATTGAAAAAAAAATTGAAATGGACCTCAGGGATATGATAGATAATATAAAAGTCCAATCGAAATGGACCTCAGGGATATGATAGATAATATAAAAGTCCAAATATAAGACTCACTAATGTTCCAGAAGGGAAAGAAGGGTAAAGGTCTAGGAAGAGTATTCAAAGAAATTGTTGGGGAAAACTTCCCAAATCTTCTAAATACCATAAATACACAAATCATAAATACCCAGTGAACTCCAATAGAATAAATCCAAATAAACCCACTCCAAGACATATTCTGATCACACTGTCAAATACGGAAGAGAATGAGCAAGTTCTGAAAGCAGCAAGAGAAAAGCAATTCACTACATACAAAGGAAACAGCATAAGACTAAGTAGTGACTACTCAGCAGCCACCATGGAGGCGAGAAGGCAGTGGCATGACGTATTTAAAATTCTAAGTGGGAAAAATTGCCAACCAAGAATTCTTTGTCCAGCAAAGGTCTCCTTCATATTTGAGGGAGAGCTTAAATTTTTCACAGACAAATGCTGAGAGAATTTGCTAACAAGAGACCTGCCCTACTTCAGATACTAAAGGGAGCCCTACCAACAGAGAAACAAAGAAAGGAGAGAGAGAGATGGAGAAAGGTTCAGTACTAAAGAGATTCAGTATGGGTACATTAAAGGACATTAATAGAGAGAGGGAAAAAATATATCTGACAAACATAAGCCAAAGGATAAAATGGCTGATTCAAGAAATGCCTTCACCATAACGTTGAATGTAAATGGATTAAACTCCCCAATTAAAAGACATACATTCGCAGAATGGATCAAAAAAAAATGAACCATCAATATGTTGCATACAAGAGACTTATCTTAGACACAAGACATGAAATTGAAAGTGAAAGGATGGAAAAAAATATTTCATGCAAGCTACAGCCAAAAGAAAGCAGGTGTAGCAATATTAGTCTCAGATATAATAGACTTTAAATGCAAGGATGTTATGAGAGACAAAGAAGGCCACTACATACTAATAAAAGAGGCAATTCAACAAGAATAAATAACAATCATAAATGTTTATGCACCCAATCAAGGTGCCACAAAATACATGAGAGAAACACTGGCAAAACTAAGGAAGCAATTGACATTTCCACAATAATTGTGGGAGACTTCAACACATCACTCTCTCCTATCGATAGATCAACCAGACAGAAGACCAATAAGGAAATTGAAAACCTAAACAATCTGATAAATGAATTGGATTTAACATATATAGAACATTACATGCCAAATCACCAGGATACACATTCTTCTCTAGTGCTCATGTAACTTTCTCCAGAATAGATCATATGCTGGGACATAAACAAGCTCAATAAATTTAAAAAAACTGAAATTATCCGAAGTGCATTCTCTGACCACAATGGAATACAATTAGAACTCAATAACCATCAGAGACTTAGAAAATTCACAAATACCTGGAAGTTAAGCAACATGCTCCTAAACAATCAGTGGGTTAAAGAAGAAATAGCAAGAGAAATTGCTAAATATATAGAGATGAATGAAAATGAGAACACAACATACCAAAACCTATGGGATGCGGCAAAAGCGGTACTGAGGGGGAAATTTATAGCACTAAACACATATATTAAAAAGGAAGAAAGAGCCAAAATCAAAGAACTAATGGATCAACTGATGAA
The DNA here is from genome assembly GCF_015220235.1 of Choloepus didactylus. Classification (NCBI taxonomy): domain Eukaryota; kingdom Metazoa; phylum Chordata; class Mammalia; order Pilosa; family Megalonychidae; genus Choloepus; species Choloepus didactylus. The sequence continues at coordinate 141,571,404 of NC_051314.1, read as the reverse complement.
GCTAGAAAATGAACAGCAAACCAATCCTAAACAAACTAGAAGAAAAGAAATAACAAGGATTAAAGCAGAAATAAATGACATAGAGAACAAAAAAACAATAGAGAAGATAAATAACACCAAAAGTTGGTTCTTTGAGAAGATCAACAAGATTGACAAGCCCCTAGCTAGACTGACAAAATCAAAAAGAGAGAAGACCAATATAAACAAAATAATGAATGAAAAAGGTGACATTACTGCGGATCCTGAAGAAATTTAAAAAATTATAAGAGGATACTATGAACAACTGTATGCCAACAAACTGGATAATGTAGAGGAAATGGACAATTTCCTGGAAACATGAACAATGTAGACTGACCAGAGAAGAAACAGAAGACCTCAACCAACCAATCACAGGCAAAGAGATCCAATCAGTCATCAAAAATCTTCCCACAAATAAATGCCCAGGGCCAGATGGCTTCACAGGGGAATTCTACCAAACTTTCCAGAAAGAACTGACACCAATCTTACTCAAACTCTTTCAAAACATTGAAGAAAATGGAACCTACCTAACTCATTTTATGAAGCTAACATTAATCTAATGCCAAAACCAGGCAAAGATGCTACAAAAAAGGAAAACTACAGGCCTATCTCCCTAATGAATATAGATGCAAAAATCCTCAACAAAATACTTGCAAATCGAATCCAAAGACACATTAAAAAAAATCATACACCATGACCAAGTGGGGTTCATTCCAGGCATGCAAGGATGGTTCAACATAAGAAAGAAATTCAATCAATGTATTACAACACATTAACAAAGCAAAAGAGAAAAATCAAATGATCATCTCAATAGATGCTGAAAAAGCATTTGACAAAATCCAACATCCCTTTTTGATAAAAACACTTCAAAAGGTAGGAATTGAAAGAAACTTCCTCAATATGATAAAGAGCATATATGAAAAACCCACAGCCAGCATAGTACTCAATGGTGAGAGACTGAAAGCCTTCCCTCTAAGATCAGGAACAAGACAAGGATGCCCGCTGTCACCACTGTTATTCAACATTGTGCTGGAAGTGCTAGCCAGGGCAATCCGGCAAGACAAAGAAATAAAAGGCATCCAAATTGGAAAAGAAGAAGTAAAACTGTCATTGTTTGCAGACGATATGATCTTATATCTAGAAAACCCTGAGAAATCGACGATACAGCTACTAGAGCTAATCAACAAATTTAGCAAAGTAGCGGGATACAAGATTAATGAACATAAGTCAGTAATGTTTCTATATGCTAGAAATGAACAAACTGAAGAGACACTCAAGAAAAAGATACCATTTTCAATAGCAACTAAAAAAATCAAGTACCTAGGAATCAACTTAACCAAAGATGTAAAAGACCTATACAAAGAAAGCTACATAACTCTACTAAAAGAAATAGAAGGGGATCTTAAAAGATGGAAAAATATTCCATGTTCATGGATAGGAAGGCTAAATGTCATTAAGATGTTGTGCCAGTTTGAATGTATTGTGTCCCCCAAATGCCATTATCTTTGTGGTCTTGTGGGACAGACGTTTTGGTGCTGGTTAGATTTGCTTGGAATGTGCCCCACCCAGCTGTGGGTGGTGACTTTGGTGGGATACTCCCATGGAGGTGTGACCCCACCCATTCAGGGTGGGCCTTGATCAGTGGAGCCATATAAAACATGCTGACTCAAAGAGGAAAGAGAGTGCAGCTGGGAGTGATGTTTTGAAGAGGAGCAAGCTTGCTAGAGAGGAACGTCCTGGGAGAAAGCCGTTTTGAGGCTGGAGCTTTGGAGCAGATGCCAGCTGCTTTCCTAGCTAACAGAGGTTTTCCGGAGGCCATTGGCCATCCTCCGGTGAGGGTACCCGATTGCTGATGTGTTACCTTGGATGCTTTGTGCCTTAAGACTGTAATTGTGTAGTGAAATAAACCCCCGTTTTATAAAAGCCTATCCATCTCTGGTGTTTTGCATTCTGCAGCATTAGCAAACTAGGACAGATGTCAATTCTACCCAAACTCATCTACAGATTCAATGCAACCCCAATCAAAATTCCAACAACCTACTTTGCAGATGTGGTAAAGCTAGTTATCAAATTTATTTGGAAAGGCAATATGCCTCAAATTGCTAAAGGCACTCTAGAAAAGAGAAACGAAGTGGGAGGACTTACACTCCCTGACTTTGAAGCTTATTATAAAGCCACAGTTGTCAAAACAGCATGATACTGGCACAATGGTAGATGTATTGATCAATGGAATTGAATTGAGAATTTGGAGATAGACCCCCAGATCTATGGCCGACTGATCTTTAATATGGCCTCCAAAGTCACTGAACTGGGACATAACAGTCTTTTCAACAAATGGGGCTGGGATAGTTGGATATCCATATTCAAAAGAATGAAAGAGGACCCCTACCTCACACCCTACACAAAAATTAACTCAAAATGGATCAAAGATCTCGATATAAAAGGCAGTACCATAAAACTCCTAGAAGATAATGTAGAGAAACATCTTCAAGACCTTGTATTAGGCGGTCACTTCCTAGACTTTACACCCAAGGCACAAGCAACAGAAGGAAAAATAGATAAATGGGAACTCCTCAAGCCTAGAAGTTTCTGTACCTCAAAGGATTTGTCAAAAAGGTAAAGAGGCAGCCAACTCAATGGGAAAAATTTTTTGGAAACCATGTATCTGACAAAAGAGTGATATCTTGCATATATAAAGAAATCCTACAACTCAATGACAATAGTACAGACAGCCCAATTATAAAATGGGCAAAAGATATGAAAAGACAGTTCTCTGAAGAGGAAATACAAATGGCCAAGAAACACATGAAAAAATGTTCAGCTTCACTAGCTATTAGAGAGATGCAAATTAAGACCACAATGAGATACCATCTCACGCCAATTAGAATGGCTGCCATTAAACCAACAGGAAACTACAAATGCTGGAGAGGATGTGGAGAAATTGGAACTCTTATTCATTGTTGGTGGGACTGTATAATGGTTCAGCCACTCTGGAAGTCAGTCTGGCAGTTCCTTAGAAAACTAGATATAGAGTTATCCTTCAATCCAGCAATTGTACTTCTCGGTATATACCCAGAAGTTCTGAAAGCAGTGACACGAACAGATATCTGCACGCCAATGTTCATAGCAGCATTATTCACAATTGCCAAGAGATGGAAACAACCCAAATGTCCTTCAACAGATGAGTGGATAAATAAAATGTGGTATATACACACGATGGAATACTACATGGCAGTAAGAAGGAATGATGTCTTGAAACTTATGACAACATGGATGAACCTTGAAGACATAATGCTCAGCAAAATAAGCCAGGCACAAAAAGAGAAATATTATATGCTACCACTAATGTGAACATTGAAAAATGTAAAACAAAGGTTTATAATGTAGAATGTAGGGGAACTAGTGATAGAGAGCAATTAAGGAAGGGGGAACAATAATTCAATAAGAACAGATAAGCTATCGTGGGTAAATTAAACGTTCTGGGAATGCCCAGGAATGACTATGGTCTGTTAATTTCTGATGGTATAGTAGGACCAAGTTCACAGAAATGTTGCTATATTAGGTTACTTTCTTGGGGTAGAGTAGGAACATGTTGGAAGTAAAGTGGTTATCTTAGGTTAGTTGTTTTCTTCTTACTCCCTTGTTATGGTCTGTTTGAAATGTTTTTTTATTGTATGTTTTTTTTAAAAAAAATTTAATTTTTTAATTTTTTAATTTTTCATATAGTTGATTTAAAAAAAGTTACTTAAAAAAATGAAAAAAATATGCAGAGCCCCCTTGAGGAGCTGGTGGAGAATGCAGGGGTATTGGGCTTCCCCATCTTGATGGTTGCTAATGTGCTCACAGACATAGGGGACTGGTGGTTTGATGGGCTGAGCCTCTACCACAAGACTTGCCCTTGGGAAGACTGTTGCTGCAAAGGAGAGGCTAGGCCTCCCTATAATTGTGCCTAAGAGCCTCCTCCCAAATGCCTCTTTGTTGCTCAGATGTGGCCCTCTCTCTCTAGCTAAGCCAACTTGGCAGGTGAAATCACTGTCCTCCCCACATGTGGGATCAGACACCCAGGGGAGTGAATCTCCCTGGCAACGTGGGATATGACTCCCGGGGAGGAATGTAGACCCGGCATCGTGGGATGGAAAACATCTTCTTGACCAAAAGCGGGATGTGAACGGAAATGAAATAAGCTACAGTGGCCGAGAGATTCCAAAAGGAGCCAAGAGGTCACTCTGATGGTCACTCTCACGCACAATATAGACAACCCTTTTAGGTTCTAGTGAATTGGAGTAGCTAGCAGTAAATACCTGAAACTATCAAACTACAACCCAGAACCCATGAATCTTGAAGACAATTTTATAAAAATGTAGCTTATGAGGGGTGACAGTGTGATTGAGAAAGCCATATGGACTGCACTCCCCTTTGTCTAGTTTATGGATAGATGAGTAGAAAAATGGGGAACGGAAAGAAAGAAAGTAACAAAGAAAGACACCCAGTGTTCTTTTTTACTTTAACTGCTCTTTTTCTTTAATTATTATTCTTGTTTTTTTGTGTGTGTGGTAATGAAGGTGTCAGGGACTGATTTTGGTGATGAATGCATGACTATGTAACGGTACCATGAACAATCGAATGTATGCTTTGTTTTGTATGACTACATGGTATGTGAATATATCTCAATAAAATGAATTTTTAAAAAATGGGCAAAGGACTTGAATAGACATTTCTCCAAAGAAGATGTACAAATGGTCCATAAGTACATGAAAGATGCTCAACATCATTAGCAATTAAGGAAATGCATCAAAACCACAATGAGACGCCACTTGCCACCCCGCAAGAATAGCTAGTATTAAAAAATGGAAAATAGGTGCTGGTGGGGATGTGAGAAATAGGGACCTTATTGTTGGTGGGAATGTAAAATAGTGCAGCTGCCATGCAAAAGAGTTTGGCAGCTCCTCAGAAAGATAAATATAGAATTACCATATTCCACTTTCAGTTATATACCCAAAAGAATTAAGAACAGGGGCTCTGTACTGGTTTGGTATATATTATGTCCCCCAGAAAAAGCCATGTTCTTTGGGGGCAGATGTATTAGTGTTGATTAGGTTGGAACCTTCTGATTGTTTCCATGGAGATGTGACCCATCCAACTGTGAGTGACACCTTTGATTAGGGTGTGACCTCTGATTGAATGTTTCCATGGAAATGTGGCCCCACCCATTTAGAGTGGGTCTTGATTAGTTCACTGGGGTCCTATAAAAAGAGCTCACAAACAGAGGGACCTCAGAGCAACTGAAAGTGACATTTTGAAGAGGAGCTGCAGCTAACAGCACAAAATGCCCCAAGAGCAACATTTTGGAGAATGCCATTTTGAAACGCAAACTGGGAGCAAGTATATGCCAGCCATGTGCCTTCCCAGCTAACAGAGGTTTTCCGGACACCACTGGCCATCCTCCAGTGAAGGTACCCTGTTGTTGATGCCTTACCTTGGATACTTTATGGCCTTAAGACTGTTATTGTGTAACCAAATAAACCCCCTTTTATAAAAGCCAATCCATCTCTGGTGTTTTGCATTTTGGCAGCATTAGCAAACCAGAACAGGCTCAAACAAATGTTCAGAGCAGCATAATTCAAAATGGCCAAAAGGTGGAAGCAAACCAAATGTTCATGAGCGGGTGACTGGATGAACAAAATGTGTCACATCCATGCAATCGAATAGTACTCAGCCATAAGAAGGAGTTGAGTTCTGAAACATGCCTCTATATGGATGAACCTTGGAGACATCATGTTGAATAAGATAAGTCAGATACAAAGGGACAGATACTGCATGATTCCACTCGCATGAACTAGTGGAATATGCATACACATAGAGACAGAAAGTAAAGCATGAGTTGCCAGCGGTGGGGGCTGGGGTGAGCAGGGAGTAAATGCAGAATGGGTGTAAGTTCTCTGGGGTAATGGGAAAATTCTGGTGATGAACAGTGTTGAGGATATTGTAGCATTGTGACTGTAGTTAATTCACTGAATCTTCTGCTGGGAGCAGTTGAGATTTGAAAGTTTATGTTGTATATATGTTTCCACAATTTAAAAATAAAAGCGCAACTAAAGAGGTAATGGCAATTAAATGCAATACTTGATCCTGGACTGGATCTAATAACGGAGGAGAAAAGGCCCAAAAGGACATTTATGGGAAGTATAAAAAGTTGGAATATAAACTGTAAGCTTTATATTGAAGTTCTTGAACTTGATAATTGCACTTAAGGTGGTTACATAAGTGAATATCCTTGTTCTTAGAAAATATATATGGAAGTATTAAGCATTCAAGGAGAATGATGTATATAACCTACTCTCAAATGTTCAGAAAATAGACAAATAGGTTGATGGACAAATAGACATAGATGGATTCAGAGATAGATGGATGATAGATAGACTGATATAGCAAATGTGGCAAATGTTAAAATTGAGGGTTCTAGGTATTTGTGTGTAGTGTATGTTGGAGTTCTCTGTATGGGTTTTGTATTATTTTTGCAATTATCCTGCAAGTTTGAAATTATTTCAAAATAGAAAACTTAATTAAAAATTCAGAGGGTACATTCTGTGGGAATGAATTAGCTATGTGGAATTTACAGTGTAGAGGAGTATTGTATACTTTGTATTATTTGCAAATTGCTGCACATCCTTTATATCAGCAAAATCTATAATAAATGTGGGCACGGATGTGTATGCACATGTTTTTTTCAGAGAGTCAATTGTTAAACATTTCCTAGCACCCCTTGCCCACCTCCTTTGCCCCAGGCTGAGTTAGTACCTCTTTTTGCTGCGCCCACAATAACCCACATAGAAAGTTATCACTCCATCATTTTGTCTGTCTCACTGATTGAACTCCTTGACGAAAGGGAAATCTTTGTAGCTCTAACACTGAACACAATGCTTGGCACATGAGATCCACTCCTGCATTTGAGTGAGAGAACAAATGGATTTAACAGTTGGGTGGGTGAATCTAACGCACCCCTCTTCCTGGGAAGACGGCTTCTCCTGGCCCTCTTGCCGCTGCGTTGCGGCTGTACGATGATGCAGTCTGGTGAACGTAAGGCACCCGCAGGCCTGGCCTTCTGATGCACCCACAGGGCCCCAGCTCTCCCTCCCCTGGCCGCTGCAGGGACGTCAGAGACCATGTGTTCCACAGCACAGCTACGTGATGGGGAGGGGGCACAGGCCAGGAGGGCGACTGTGTGTAAAATAAATTTTTATTTCATTAAGCCACGAACATCACGGGGCTTAGTTGTCGACACAGCATGGCCTCGTCTACCCTGACTAGCACCTCGAGGAAACTGAAGCCAAGAGGTGGGAGGGGCTCGGGCTGGGTTACACAGCCTGGGGGCAGCGGCCGGGCCCAGACCCGTCCTCATGTCACTGCACACGCTGCCTCCCCTACGGCTTCCCTCTCCTCTGCAGTTCCTCCCAAACTCCTTCTGCAAATACAGAATCAAGTGTGAGCCGGAGATAGTTTCTGTTGGAAGTGCCATTTCCCAGGCTGTCCCTCTAAGAGCCCCTGTGATGATTCTCTGAGGCAGAGCCGGGGAGACACACCCCAGCACCCCGTTTCTTCAGGTGTGGCAAGCATGGCTGGTGTCTGCGATGTGGCTCTCCCGCCACGGCCATTAGCCTGGTGGCGGCTTCACCCCAGGCAGGCCCCGCAGCCGTCCCTCACCACCTCCCTCTGCCCTCAGCTTGCCCCTCTCCTGTCCTTGGCCAGAGGGAGGCCTGGCTTGAAAGTATCAAGAACACAAAATGCCAAGCAGAAGAAATAGGGCTCCCTCTTCCCGCCTGGAGAAGCCATAACTCATTTCCACAAATATGTTTTAAGTCTGGATTATGTGTCAGGCATTAGACTATTTGTCATGGTATGTATAGCACAGCATGGAACAGTACAGGGTACTATACTATACTACATATAGTTGAGCACAGTCAAGTACAGTATATGTAGAGCACAGTATAGTAAGTATAGTTATGCTATGTGCAGAATATTATTGTATAGCAGTAGAGATAGTATAGAATAGTAGGCATAGTGTAGTGCAGTATAATATAGATTTGTAAGTATGATGTGGTATGGTATGCTGTGGTGTGTGGCTTGGAGCCAGGTACCCCAGGAAAACATGTTCTTAATCTTAATCCATTCCTGTGGGTGTGAACCCATTGTAAGTGGAGCCTTTTGATGAGGTCACTTCAGTTAGGGTGTGGCCCAACTGCATCAGAATGGGTCTTAATCCTATTACTGGAGTCTTTACACAGAGAAGAGCCACAGGGAGCAGCCAGCAGCCGGAAGTCAGTGAAACCAGGAAGAGAAAGGAGAAGATGCCACCGTGTGCATTGCCATGTGATGGCAAAGCCAAGGAGCCCCGAGGATTGTCATCCAGTCAGAAGACATCGACCCTGGGAGGAAGCCAGCCTTCTACCTTGGAAACTGTGAGCCGATAGTTTCCTGTTGTTAAGCCTACCCATTGTGTGATATTTGTTTTAGGAGCTGGGAAACTAAAGCATGTGGAATGGTGTAGTATGTATAGTAGAGTATAGTACAGTATGTGAAGTATTGTATAGTCTGGTGTTCTGGTTTGCTAAAGCTGCTGGAATGCAATATACCAGAAATGGGTTGCCTTTTACAGTGGGGTGTTATTAACTTACAATTTATAGTTCTTAGGACATGAGAATGTCCAACTCAAGGCATCAGCAGATACCTGGACTGCAAAGACAGGCTGCCGGCATCTGGGGCTCCTCTGTCACATGGCAAGGCACGTGGTGGCATCTGCTGGTCCTTCTCTCCCAGGTGTCAGTGCTTCCAGCTTCTGGCTTCAGTGGCTGCTCTCTTGCTTCTTTTTTTTTTTTTATTTTTTTTAATCATCACTTTATTGAGATATATTCACATACCACGCAGTCATACAAAACAAATTGTACTTTGGTTGTTTACAGTACCATTACATAGTTGTACATTCATCACCTAAATCAATCCCTGACACCTTCATTAGCACACACACAAAAATAACAAGAATAATAATTAGAGTGAAAAAGAGCAATTGAAGTAAAAAAGAACACTGGGTACCTTTGTCTGTTTGTTTCCTTCCCCTATTTTTCTACACATCCATCCATAAACTAGACAAAGTGGAGTGTGGTCCTTATAGCTTTCCCAATCCCATTGTCACCCCTCATAAGCTACATTTTTATACAACTGTCTTCGAGATTCATGGGTTCTGGGTTGTAGTTTGATAGTTTCAGGTATCCACCACCAGCTACCCCAATTCTTTAGAACCTAAAAAGGGTTGTCTAAAGCGTGCATAAGAGTGCCCACCAGAGTGACCTCTCGGCTCCTTTTGGAATCTCTCTGCCACTGAAGCTTATTTCATTTCCTTTCACATCCCCCTTTGGTCAAGAAGATGTTCTCCGTCCCACGATGCCGGGTCTACATTCCTCCCCGGGAGTCATATTCCACGTTGCCAGGGAGATTCACTTCCCTGGGTGTCTGATCCCATGTAGGGGGGAGGGCAGTGATTTCACCTTTCAAGTTGGCTTAGCCAGAGAGAGAGGGCCACATCTGAGCAACAAAGAGGCATTCAGGAGGAGACTCTTAGGCACAAATATAGGGAGACCTAGCCTCTCCTTTGCAGCAACCGTCTTCCCAAGGGTAAAACTTATGGTAGAGGGCTCAACCCATCAAACCACCAGTCCCCTATGTCTGTGGTCATGTTAGCAACCATGGAGGTGGGGTAGGCGAATACCCCTGCATTCTCCACAGGCTCCTCAAGGGGGCACTACATCTTTTTTTTTTCCTTGTTTTTCTTTTTTTTTTTTTTTTTTTTAACTTTCCCTTCTTTTTTAAATCAACTGTATGAAAAAAAAGTTAAAAAGAAAACAAACATACAATAAAAGAACATTTCAAAGAGACCATAACAAGGGAGTAAGAAAAAGACAACTAACCTAAGATAACTGCTTAACTTCCAACATGTTCCTACTTTACCCCAAGAAAGTTACATAATATAGCAGCATTTCAGTGAACTTGCTCCTACTATATCCATCAGAAATTAACAGACCATAGTCATTCCTGGGCATCCCCAGAACGTTAAATAGCTTATCTGTTCTTCTTGGATTATTGTTCCCCCTTCCTTAATTGCTTTCTACTGCTAGTTCCCCTACATTCTACATTATAAACCATTTGTTTTACATTTTTCAAAGTTCACATTAGTGGTAGCATATAATATTTCTCTTTTTGTGCCTGGCTTATTTCGCTCAGCATTATGTCTTCAAGGTTCATCCATGTTGTCATATGTTTCACCAGATCGTTCCTTCTTACTGCCGCGTAGTATTCCATCGTGTGTATATACCACATTTTATTTATCCACTCATCTGCTGAAGGACATTTGGGTTGTTTCCATCTCTTGGCAATTGTGAATAATGCTGCTATGAACATTGGCGTGCAGATATCTGTTCGTGTCACTGCTTTCCGATCTTCCGGGTATAACGAGAACTGCAATCGCTGGATCGAATGGTAACTCTATATCTAGTTTTCTAAGGAACTGCCAGACTGACTTCCAGAGTGGCTGAACCATTATACAGTCCCACCAACAATGAATAAGCGTTCCAATTTCTCCACATCCCCTCCAGCATTTGTAGTTTCCTGTTTGTTTAATGGCAGCCATTCTAACCGGTGTTAGATGGTATCTCATTGTGGTCTTAATTTGCATCTCTCTAATAGCTAGTGAAGCTGAACATTTTTTCATGTGTTTCTTGGCCATTTGTATTTCCTCTTCAGAGAACTGTCTTTTCATATCTTTTGCCCATTTTATAATTGGGCTGTCTGTACTATTGTCATTGAGTTGTAGGATTTCTTTGTATATGCAAGATATCAGTCTTTTGTCAGATACATGGTTTCCAAAAATTTTTTCCCATTGAGTTGGCTGCCTCTTTACCTTTTTGAGAAATTCCTTTGAGGTGCAGAAACTTCTAAGCTTGAGGAGTTCCCATTTATCTATTTTCTCTTTTGTTGCTTGTGCTTTGGGTGTAAAGTCTAGGAAGTGGCCGCCTAATACAAGGTCTTGAAGATGTTTTCCTACATTATCTTCTAGGAGTTTTATGGTACTTTCTTTTATATTGAGATCTTTGGTCCATTTTGAGTTAATTTTTGTGTAGGGGGTGAGGTAGGGGTCCTCTTTCATTCTTTTGGATATGGATATCCAACTCTCCCAGCCCCATTTGTTGAAAAGACCATTATGGCTCAGTTCAGTGACTTTGGGGGCCTTATCAAAGATCAGTCGGCCATAGATCTCAGGGTCTATCTCTGAATTCTCAATGTGATTCCATTGATCTATATGTCTGTCTTTGTGCCAGTACCATGCTGTTTTGGCAACTGTGGCTTTATAATAAGCTTCAAAGTCAGGGAGTGTAAGTCCTCCCACTTCGTTTTTCTTTTTTAGAGTGTCTTTAGCAATTCGAGGCATCTTCCCTTTCCAAATAAATTTGATAACTAGCTTTTCCAAGTCTGCAAAGTAGGTTGTTGGAATTTTGATTGGGATTGCATTGAATCTGTAGATGAGTTTGGGTAGAATTGACATCTTAATGACATTTAGCCTTCCTATCCATGAACATGGAATATTTTTCCATCTTTTAAGGTCCACTTCTATTTCTTTTAGTAGAGTTATGTAGTTTTCTTTGTATAGGTCTTTTACATCTTTGGTTAAGTTTATTCCTAGGTACTTGATTTTTTTAGTTGCTATTGAAAATGGTATCTTTTTCTTGAGTGTCTCTTCAGTTTGTTCATTTCTAGCATATAGAAACATTACTGACTTATGTGCATTAATCTTGTATCCCGCTACTTTCCTAAATTTGTTTATTAGCTCTAGTAGCTGTATCGTTGATTTCTCAGGGTTTTCTAGATATAAGATCATATCATCTGCAAACAATGACAGTTTTACTTCTTCTTTTCCAAATTGGATGCCTTTTATTTCTTTGTCTTGCCGGATTGCCCTGGCTAGCACTTCCAGCACAATGTTGAATAAGAGTGGTGACAGCGGGCATCCTTGTCTTGTTCCTGATCTTAGAGGGAAGGCTTTCAGTCTCTCACCATTGAGTACTATGCTGGCTGTGGGTTTTTCATATATGCTCTTTATCATGTTGAGGAAGTTTCCTTCAATTCCTACCTTTTGAAGTGTTTTTATCAAAAAGGGATGTTGGATTTTGTCAAATGCTTTTTCAGCATCTATTGAGATGATCAATTGATTTTTCCCTTTTGACTTGTTAATGTGTTGTAATACATTGATTGATTTTCTTATGTTGAACCATCCTTGCATGCCTGGAATGAACCCCACTTGGTCATGGTGTATGATTTTTTTAATGTGTCTTTGGATTCGATTTGCAAGTATTTTGTTGAGGATTTTTGCATCTATATTCATTAGGGAGATTGGCCGGTAGTTTTCCTTTCTTGTAGCATCTTTGCCTGGTTTTGGTATTAGATTGATGTTAGCTTCATAAAATGAGTTAGGTAGTGTTCCATTTTCTTCAATGTTTTGAAAGAGTTTGAGTAAGATTGGTGTCAGTTCTTTCTGGAAAGTTTGGTAGAATTCCCCTGTGAAGCCATCTGGCCCTGGGCATTTATTTGTGGGAAGATTTTTGATGACTGATTGGATCTCTTTGCTTGTGATGGGTTGGTTGAGGTCTTCTATTTCTTCTCTGGTCAGTCTAGGTTGTTCATATGTTTCCAGGAAATTGTCCATTTCTTCTACATTATCCAGTTTGTTGCCATACAGTTGTTCATAATATCCTCTTATAATTTTTTTAATTTGTTCAGGATTGGCAGTTATGTCACCTTTTTCATTCATTATTTTGTTTATATGGGTCTTCTCTCTTTTTGATTTTGTCAGTCTAGCTAGGGGCTTGTCAATCTTGTTGATCTTCTCAAAGAACCAACTTTTGGTGATATTTATCCTCTCTATTGTTTTTTGTTCTCCATGTCATTTATTTCTGCTTTAATCCTTGTTATTTCTTTTCTTGTACTTGGTTTAGGATTGGTTTGCTGTTCATTTTCTAGCTTCTTCAGTTGATCCATTAGTTCTTTGATTTTGGCTCTTTCTTCCTTTTTAATATATGCGTTTAGTGCTATAAATTTCCCCCTTAGCACTGCTTTTGCTGCATCCCATAGGTTTTGGTATGTTGGGTTCTCATTTTCATTCGTCTCTATATATTTAGCAATTTCTCTTGCTATTTCTTCTTTAATCCACTGATTGTTTAGGAGTGTGTTGTTTAACCTCCAGGTATTTGTGAATTTTCTAAGTCTCTGATGGTTATTGACTTCTAATTGTATTCCATTGTGGTCAGAGAATGTGCTTTGAACAATTTCAATCTTTTTAAATTTATTGAGGCTTGTTTTATGTCCCAGCATATGATCTATTCTGGAGAAAGTTCCATGAGCACTAGAAAAGTATGTGTATCCTGGTGATTTGGGATGTAATGTCCTGTATATGTCTGTTAAATCTAATTCATTTATCAGATTGTTTAGGTTTTCAATTTCCTTATTGGTCTTCTGTCTGGTTGATCTATCTATAGGAGAGAGTGATGTGTTGAAGTCTCCCACAATTATTGTGGAAACATCAATTGCTTCCTTTAGTTTTGCCAGTGTTTCTCTCATGTATTTTGTGGCACCTTGATTGGGTGCATAGACATTTACGATTGTTATTTCTTCTTGCTGAATTGCCCCTTTTATTAGTATGTAGTGGCCTTCTTTGTCTCTCAAAACATCCCTGCATTTGAAGTCTATTTTATCTGAGATTAATATTGCTACACCTGCTTTCTTTTGGCTGTAGCTTGCATGAAATATTTTTTTCCATCCTTTCACTTTCAGTTTCTTTGTGTCCCTGTGTCTAAGATGAGTCTCTTGTATGCAACATATTGATGGTTCATTTTTTTTGATCCATTCTGCGAATCTATATGTTTTAATTGGGGAGTTTAATCCATTTACATTTAACGTTAAAACCGTGAAGGCATTTCTTGAATCGGCCATCTTATCCTTTGGTTTATGTTTGCCATATTTTTCCCTCTCTCTATTAATATCCTTTATTGTACACATACCGAATCTCTTTAGTACTGAACCTTTCTCCAAGTCTCTCTGTCCTGTCTTTGTTTCTCTGTCTGTAGGGCTCCCTTGAGTATCTCCAGTAGGGCAGGTCTCTTGTTAGCAAATTCTCTCAGCATTTGTTTGTCTGTGAAATATTTAAGCTCTCCCTCAAATTTGAAGGAGAGCTTTGCTGGATAAAGTATTCTTGGCTGGAAATTTTTCTCACTCAGAATTTTAAATATATCGTGCCACTGCCTTCTCGCCTCCATGGTGGCTGCTGAGTAGTCACTACTTAGTCTTATGCTGTTTCCTTTGTATGTGGTGAATTGCTTTTCTCTTGCTGCTTTCAGAACTTGCTCCTTCTCTTCTGTGTTTGACAGTGTGATCAGTATATGTCTCGGAGTGAGTTTATTTGGATTTATTCTATTTGGAGTTCGCTGAGCATTTATGATTTGTGTATTTATGTTGTTTAGAAGATTTGGGAAGTTTTCCCCAACAATTTCTTTGAATACTCTTCCTAGACTTTTACCCTTTTCTTCCCCTTCTGGGACAGCAATGAGTCTTATATTTGGACGTTTCATATTATTTATCATATCCCTGAGGTCCATTTCGATTTTTTCAATTTTTTTCCCCATTCTTTCTTTTATGCTTTCATTTTCCATTCTGTCATCTTCCAGGTCACTGATTCGTTGTTCAACTTCCTCTAGTCTTGTACTATGAGTGTCCAGAATCTTTAATTTGGTCAACAGTTTCTTTAATTTCCATAAGATCATCCATTTTTTTATTTAGTCTTGCAATGTCTTCTTTATGCTCTTCTAGAGTCTTCTTGATTTCCTTTATATCCCGTACTATGGTCTCATTGTTCATCTTTAGTTCTTTGAGTAGCTGCTCTAGGTGCTGTGTCTCTTCTGGTCTTTTGATTTGGGTGCTTGGGCTTGGGTTATCCATATCGTCTGGTTTTTTCATATGCTTTATAATTTTCTGTTGTTTTTGGCCTCGTGGCATTTGCTGAACTTGATAGGGTTCTTTTAGGGTTTGTAGACCTATTGAAGTCCTTATCTCTAATTTATCAGATCTACAGCTTCGTGGAGTACACTTTCTCTAACTAACCAGCAGGTGGCGTCCACGAGCCACCTGTTCTCCACAAGCCAGTTCTCCCCTGCTTAGCCTTTTTGGTGAGTGGGGGAGTGAGTCTTGTGGGGCCCAACTGGTGTACCAAGCTTGCGTGTGTAGTTGATGTTGCCTGCCCTGTATGTGGGGCGTGTTTCTTGGTAGTCGGGGAGGGGGGGTGGCCCTAACAATCAAATCTCCCCGATGATCCTAGAGTTTTAAAGCTGCTGCAATAGTCTAATCCTTCAGTTCAGTCCTGCCACAGTTTGTCTCTGCCACTGACCCACAAGTCCTTGGTATTGGCGTATGGCTCCTGAGACTTGCAAGTGGGCCCCTCTTTCAGGCTGTGCACCCCGGGTCCTCTGTTGAGGGATGACTGTGCTATGTCACAGGTGAGTGCCGTCCCCCCAGGGCAGTTCTGGGCTGCTGGGCTGTATAGGGAGGCTCCCAGTCTGCTGAAATGATGGCTGAATGGGGCTTTGTTAATTCACACTGCTCCACCTTCCCAACTCTGGGACAATCAGCTGAGGTTGCAGGGAAGGCTAATGTCCACGCCCAGTTTTGTGGTGTGTGCCTGTTATTTGAAGCACTTCCGTCACACTTGGGTTGTCTGGGGCAGCTCTGGGCTATGGGGCTGGTGGTGGGCAGGAGTGTTTCTTGTCCACCAGGATGATGGCTGTGAGTGGACACCCCCCTTTTCTTGGGAAGTTGTGGTGTTTAGTGAATTTTCTCAGCCACTGGATTATTGCCTTTTGTCTCAGAGCTCTCTTAGTTCTGCTCTTGACTTGACGTGCCCAAATTGCAATTCTTTGAAGCTTTCTGTATTGGGCTCCTTAGAGTAATTGTTTTAGAAAAAGAAAAAAGGATTAAAAAAAAAAAGGGCCCTCCTCAGAGATCTCATGGGTTATTGAAATGCTAATAGACAAAGCAACCAGGGCCATTAAGGAAAGGTCCACAGGGCAGAGAGATCAGCTTTTCTTCGGGATTTGCATATGCGCCTCAGGGCCCTTCCCCTTTCTATGTTCACCAGAACTCCAAAAATCCTCCGCTTTTATTTTGGAGTTTTTCGTGCTGTTTTTTTCTATGCCTGTCTCCTCTCTGCTGGGCTGGCTGCTCTCAGATTCTCTGGTGTCTCGTCTCAGTCTATCTATGGTTGGAGTTTGGATCAGTAGAATGAGTTTCCGATAAGGGCTGCCACTGCAGTTCTCCCTTCTTCCCGGAGCTGACAGCCCCTCCTCCCATGGGACGGAGCCTGGCAGGGAGGGGCGCGGGTCCCCTGGCCGCAAAAACTTACAGATTTCGCTGATCTCAGCAGTTCCACGTTTTCATGAGTGTTGTATGAAGTATGCCTAAAGACAGATTGCTCTGTGGTGTCCAGTCCACGCAGTTCCTGGCTTTCTACCTACTTTCCTGGAGGAGTAACTAAAACTTACAGCTCACCAGTCTGCCATCTTGCCCCGCCTCTCTCTTGCTTCTTTTAGTGTGTCCTTGTCTCTCAGCTTCTCTGGGACTTCTCTGAATTTCATCTCTTAGCTTCTTTGTGTGTTTTATCCTCTTATAAAGGACTCCAGTAAAAGGATTAAGACCCACCTTGAATGGGGTGAGTCACGTCTCAGTTGAAATAACCTAACCCAAAAGTCTCACCCACAATAGGTCTGCACCCACAGGAATAGATTAAAAGAACATGGCCTTTTCTGGGGCACATAACAGCTTCAAACCAGCACCTACAGCATGAATAGTGTACACAGTAGTACTATACAATACTACTATACAATATTGTAGCATAGTACAGTATGTACAGTATTATAGCATAGTATAGTATAGCACACTAGTATTGTAGAGTATGGTGTGTAGTACAATGTAATACAGTATGTGTAGTATAGTAGTAAAGTGCAGTATAGTACAGCCCTCTTTTTGTCTTGTTGCCTCTCCCCTGAAAGCTTGGTGATTTTCCCTTTCTTGGGTTGCAAATAGGGATGCAAAACTACTGGGCTGAAGTCAGGGAGTGGGCTGGGGTGACTGCAGGGTGAGCTGGCACATTCCTTACTCCTCACTGACTGGTGACAACAGGGGCTTCCCGTCCCTTGGACCCACCCACCCACCCTCGGACGAGCCATCAGCTCGTCAACTGACCCCTGCCTCCGAGGCACCCTGCCTGGCTGTGCTTGTTTGCTGTCTGTCTTCCCCACCAGAGTTCAGGCTCCTCGGAAGGAAGGGCCTCTTCTGGGTTTTGTTTTTGTGTTTCTGTGTCCCCAGTGTCTGGAGGGGGCTACTGTGTCTGTTTGTCGGATGGCCACTGACCCACACGTCCTCCGTGGGGAGCTGTGCTCGGTCACTGGGGGCCCCGCTCACACGGCCTCTGGGGTGATGGCCGCCCCCTCACTGTGCCCCCCTCGCCAGGCTGTGCCCTCTGCCCGGAGCACGCTCTGCTCACCTTCAGGCCAATGGGGCCTTCCCTGACCACTGCCCCCAGCCCCCCATGTCTGCCCTCTCCGCTTGCCAACTTGCTGCCTTGACCCCTGGGCTGACATTGGGGGAGGATGGGACAGTGCCGGCTGCTCGTCTTGTGCTCCTGGCTGTGAGGACCGCCCGTGACAGTCCCCACGTGCCTGGACAGCGAATCGCTGCAAGGCCGGCCACAGCCCCCGTGGGCCCACTTGGCCATGGAGACTCAAGGATGTGTGGCCGGCTGCTTGTCCTGCTGATCATCTTCCCTTAGCCATCCCAGTCAGGACGAGAAAGCAGCCGTCAACTCTTCTCGTGTCTTTTCAGGTGGGATGATCTTATCCTTAACTTATAGCAGTGACACACACCCAGGGTAGGAGCTCTGAGCTGCCCTCACTTCTTGGTGCCCCCATACCCGTTCGACGGAAGAGCTGCTTAGAGAACACCCATGTGCCAGCCCCAGCCTGCGTCTTGGCCCATTTCCCCAGCTCTGCTCCTTAGAGGAAGGGGGTCTGTCCTGCTTGCTAGCCCAGGGGGCTGCAAACCTGAGTTCGCACCAGAATCACAGGGACAGCTGGTTTACAACCAGTTCCTAGGGCCCCACTTGAGTTTGTTATTCGGTGGGTCTGCATTTCTGACAAGACCCCTGCGGAAGTTTCTCCCTCTGGTCCAGGGACCACACTTGGAGAACTGTTGTCCCGGACTGGGCTTCAGTTACTGGCTCTTATTGCCTGTTATCTCACATAGTCTCTGGAAGTCTCACCCAGGAACGTCTCTGAGCACACACAGTGGTGACACTGAAGTGAGACCCTGAGCCCAGGGCCTCCTGGGATGTGCCCTCTCTCCGTGGTCCCGGAGTCTGTGGGAAAGCTGCCAGGGGCCAGCTGGAGGGTCCCAGGTCGGGCCTGGGGAGGCTCAGGGGGGCTTCCTGAATATCTGGGAGGATCTGCCATTCCATTCTGGAAGAACTTGTGTGGGTGAAATGGACTGAGAAAGAGGGGCGTGGGGGTGGGTGAAGCTGCAGAGGAAGGTGTGTTGGCTGGGGCAGGGGGTTGGGTTTGGGCTCTGGATCACCTGCTGGCCAGTCAACCATCCCTCTCAAGGGGGCTCGGCCTCTGTGTTGTGTCCCAGCCCTCCCGGCCAGCTGGGAGCTCCCTGGGGGTGGCCTATGGACAACGATGGAAAGTCTGAGCTGGAGCACCCGGCCTGGCCAGCAGTGGCAAGTAACAATCCCACAGTGTTCCCAGGACCTGGGTGGGCTGGCCTGGCCCTTCCTCAGCCGGGAGGAGCCCTGAATCCATGTGGAACAGAAAGGGGACATGGAAAAGGATGACTTCAGATCGACAGAAGCCTCCCATTGTGTATCTAATGAGGAAGCCAGACATGCCCACCCCAAGCGAAAGAAAATAAACTCTGTCCGCATATTCTTAGAATGTGGGAAAGCCTGCTTCTCAGTAAGCAGTGACACTGAGCTCTAAGACTTGCGTCTCTGATGAGGTGACCCCCAGGCTGTTGTGTAGGAAAGGGACCACGATGGCTGACTGGGGCTGGACGTGGCTCTTATGCAGCAGGTTCTTGCTCAGAGAGGTTGGGAAGGCTGTGTTGGATTTCGGAACCACCCTTTGGGCCGGGTACTTCATAGGTGACTTCATTTAATCCTGGCAGCATTGCTATGAGGTAAGCACTGTCTACCCTGTTTTTCTAGACGAAAATGTGAGGCTCAGAGACACAAAGTCACACAGCAAACAATCATGGGACTGGGATTCAAACCCCAAAGCCTGCTTTCTGTGAACCAACCACAAAATCTCGATGGGGAGGGGGTCTCAGTCCCTGAACACAGTTGCCCTCCCTTTCCTTTTCCACAGTGCTTGCTCTCCTCTGTTTTCCCTCCACTCCCTCATCAGTGCTCCTTCTGTTCTCAGTCAGCTCTGAACGCTGCCCAGTTCTCCACACTGAGCTGAACTCTCTCTGCACGTTGTCTCTGTAGCCTCTGAAGGCTGCTTCATTCCCGGGGCTGGAGGCTCAGTCCTGCCACTGCCTCAAAGTGCTGCAGGTTCCCATGTGGAATATGAAGTCGAGCAAAATAGACCTTCGAAGGTGGATCTGATTTTTAGAGATAGCAAATAGTCATTTGGAATCAAGACTCGTACATGAGGTGGATGATTGAGCTGAGAAAAATTATGGTCTAAAAGAAAAAACCAAATGATTTATCTGGCCCAAACTGGCACCCAAAGTAGCTATTCCTAGAAGAAACTGGCAAACTTTAATTGAAACAATTAGCGATACTATTAGACTCAGCCTCCCAAGGCAACTTCCTCCAAGGCTAGGAGGTGCTCAGATCTTTGGAGGAAGGCTCGCCCCAATGAAATGTACACACCCCAATAAAACGTAGACAGGTATTGCAACAATGCCATTTGGCAACGTCACGAATTGTGACATGCACTGCACATGTGTGCTGTGTCATGATGGAAACGTGGCTAGAAATTTTACACGGTGCAATGAAATGGAATCCTCTGAGCAGGGCATCCAGCCTTCTGGGTGGAGGTGGAGATGGAGCGAGGCCGGGTGAGGAGGCAGCGGCGGCCTGGCTGGAGCCAGCTCGGCAGTCTTCCCGTGAAAGCCTGGCTGTCTCGCCAGTAACAGCCACGACTTCAAAGGGCTGCCAGGGAGGGGACTGGGCAATGTCCGCTGGGGAACTCGTTTAGCCGTGTTGTGCGTGGGTGTCCCACTCATGGGGGTGGTGGAAACTAAAACCAGCAATTCCGGGTTCCAGAACCAAGTCCTCAGGGGAGGGAGGGCGAGGGAGCGAGCCACAGGACCGGCTCTGAACTTGATTCTGCAGAGCGGAGGCCACAGGCAGCGGATTTGAGGAGCTCCTCCCCGGCTGGCAGGGCCCTCTCCGGCCCAGGCGAGGAGGCCCAGGGACACACCTGCTTCCTTTCCTCTTTGCAGGTCCCCTCGCCTGTTCTCCCCGCCAAGCCTGGCTGCCAAACGAGACCCTGTGTCTTTCCTTCATACCCCCAAGTCAAGCCCTCGGCTCCTGCGGACTGAAACATAAGCGCGAATCAGGGATGAGCCATGGGGAGGACGGAGAGGACAGGGCAGGGAGGGATTTCTGGGAGAAGAGAAACAAGACGGCAGAAACACCTTGTCCTCCTCTCGAGGACACTGAGCAGCTCAGTGAGTGGGGGCTGGGTGGCCCCAGCCCTGGCACAGGCGGGGGGGAGCACAGCCCCCAGCCCGGCCACCCCGTGGTGGAACCAGAGGCCACCTTGGGAAGGGGGGAGAAGCCCTACTTCTCGCCTCTGCAAGTGGTGAGGGAGCTGTTAGGACTAAACAGGATCCTATTGAGCAGAGCACAACCATCCAGTGAGCAGAAAGCAAAGGTTTGTTGAGCAGACGAGTGAATGAACAAACCCTGTCATTCAGCACGACTTGCTTGGCTCCTCCTCTAAGCTTCAAAAATTAAAGAAACAAGTTTCAAACCATTTTTTCTCTCACCTCCCCACGCCCACCGTTTTTGCTCTATGAATATTTTGATTCAGTTAGTTCCTTTGGCCTTTGGGATTGGACTGAAAAATAAAGAGCCTTAGTGGAAAGTTTCACAAACATGTGGACTATGAATTGGGAAAAACATGTTTAAGCTTGCTCCTTGGCTTAGATTTTAGAAAGCAAGACCCGGGCAGATGCGGCCCGCCCTTGGCCTGCTTGTGATTTGTAAATTGTCCTTGCAAGCCAAAGATTCTTAAATCCAAAATGCTTAGACCCTAGAAAAACGGTCCCATGAAAGGGACACATTCTATCCACTGTGGCCCAGAAAGCTGCGGTCTGATGCAGAGACTAGATGGAAGCTGAGAGAACTCGGTGGCATGCCCGTCATGATAGTCCGCATGAGGAATTATGTAACTTTATAAAGGCCATGGAGTCCAGAAAGCATCCTGAGTCACAAGGGCAAGCCTCTTTCTGCACACAAAAAGGATTCCCACACAAGAAGCAGCACGACAACCAAACGGAAGCAAAGGACGCCCTGGGCTGCACCTCTCCTCTGAAGTCCGTCATGCCTGACACATGCATTCCTGTGCGAGCAGCCTGCCCTTAGAGCTATTTCCGGAATTCAGGTTACTACTCTTGGCTGCTTTGCTTTATACACAAATCCTGTGAGCTTCAGGCTTGTGAACTGTGACCTGTTTACCACCGACGGCAGGGCCTGGTCGTGGCAGGAGTCCGTGGGGGTGGGGGACCCCAGCCAGCAGGAGCTCCAGCACCCCGAAACAGGCCCAGAGGCCCTCCACAGACCAGACTGGGTATCCCCTCCAACACACTCCCTGAACCTCAGAAGGAAGGTTGGGTTGGGAAATGCTGGTTTAAGGAGTTTAAAGAAACAGGGGATCAGGAGCTGAGCAGCAGGCGAGGGTCTCCCCTCCTGCCTCGGCCCCCAGAGCAGGGCACGAGGGACCTGGGGGACCCGCAAGGAACTCAGGAGGCAGGAAAACAACCCTGGGAGTGGGGAGGGCGTCCCCATGGGGAGGTGAGGGGCCGGCTGCTCTCCCAGCTCTTCCGGGGCAGCTTGCAGTTCTCTCCCCAGGGAGAGTTTGCCACTTAACACTTTTTAAATAGGAAGTGCACACCGTTTAGGTAAGAGACTAAAAAATTCTTTCTGTTCTATTTATTGTTTTTATTTCTTTCTACTTAAAAATTTTAAAAATTCTTTTTAAACAGAAAGTGCACACTGTCCAGAGCCAGGTTGGCAGGGACGAAGTTGGAGTCCGGCCGGAGCCCTCCTGCACCCTGTCCTAGCTGGCCCTGGGGGTGACGGGGCCCCCAGAGGAGGACAATGACCAGGGGCGAGTGGAAGCCTGTTTGGGACTGAAGTGACAGGAATCTCTCAAGCCTCATGAATGTGCAATATTCAGAAAGTTTTTTTTTTATTTTTTAACAAAGTGACATTCTAGAAGGACCGCACTGGTCACCCTTGCAGGCTGACCGCGTCTGAGCCAAAGTGTGGGATGGGATGTGCCTTATGTGACTGTCCTGTCACCCAGCCTCCTCGCATTCAGATAAACGAGTCTCTTTTCCCAAAGTGCTTTCACTCTGGGAGAGAGAGGGCGACTGGGTGGGAGAAGAGGAAGCCTGGGCTGGAGAGGGCTGTGGGAGGGGCGGGCGCGGGCTGGATGGCCTCTGGCGGCCGTGGAAGGCAGCTCTCTATTTTAAGCTCAATTACAAAGAGTTCCAACTTTCCCAGGATGTGGCAGCTTACAGCCCTGTCTTCTCTTTTCTCAGATATTTGAAAGCAGGGCTTGTCTGACGCGTAGATTAGAAAAGGATATGAGAACCTGTTCCCCATACTTTAAAGCAAGGGGGATAAAAGCCTTGTGAAGAGAAGACACAAAACCTGTTTGGTAACTTGTCATTTCAATGAAAACATGAACTCCACAGGTGAACATTCCCCCGGAACATTCCTCCTTCCACCCCGCAGCCTCAGGTCACAGGCAGAGGAGAAGGGAAAAAACAAAGGTTACTCCTTCAGAGAGCACAATTATTTGATGACAAATGTTTAAGAACTCAAGGAAGCAGGTTTAGGGGGAACAAAGTTTATTAAACCTGCCACGTCATGGTGATAAAACACACTCACAGAGGAACAGTGACTCCTGATGCCAACCTCATTAGGTAAACATCAACATGGGCTACACGGTTTTTGGTAAGCGTAAGTTATTTTTATATGTATCTTATTTCCCTCTTCATTCCTCTTTAATAAGCATCAAAGAGCTGGTGTCTTGAATCACCTGAATGTAACACACCACCACCAAAGCCTCTGAAAGATCAGAATCGGCACTGCCCAGGGCTGTCAGGATTTAATAAAAAGCGTACACTTCTAGGTTTTTAAAAATAAAAAAAGTCAGTCCTAAGGTTGCTAAGAACTCATTTATCAGCTCCACTAAGCTCCCCGTGAAAGGCATCTACTCGGGAGCACTGGAGGGAGAGTCCCACCCAGCGGACAGCCTGCTGGGGCAGCGCCCGGCAGCGCACACTGCTCCGTGTGTCACGGATGCCCAGAGCCTGCCTGGTGAGCACCCATCCTCACCTCTTCACCTCAGCAAGCCTTAGAGGGGGAAAAAGCAAAGATCAGAACTTCCACCAGTTCTGTCAGGAACCAAATACCTCATGGAGGATAAGGAGGCGGTGAGAACTGGGGAAAACACTGCCACCCTGGGAACCACAGGGGCTACTGTTTGCAGGGGAGACTCCAGCTTGAACATTTGTACACACTTTCCTAAGAGCAAAGGACCATTTTTTTTCTGATTTCAATATTAATATAGAGTTTCAACAAACAAACAAACAAACAAAAAACATGGGAGGCTGATTTCAAAGCATCATTTGAAAAGGGGGAAAAAAAAAACAACCTGGGCATGTGATACTTATCCTTCCCGTTTCGTAACAATTTTGTTTCGAAATATGGTCCTTAAAATTAGTTTGAACCAGGTGATTCTTAAGGAATGTCATATCACATAGTTATTGCAAGGACACCAGTGTCCCTCAAGGTGATACACAGACACAGGTAAGTTCAGGAGCAGATCTAATCTGAACTTCATACAGAACCTATGGCTTATGTTTATGAGGGCTTTAGGCACAAGAAGTGACCAGAGTAACACACATACATATATATATATATAAACGTGAATAAATAGAAAGAAGTATGAATAAATATAGAAGGACATACCCATGTAAAACAAATAATTCAGAGTATAGTACATAATAAAAAAAACAAAGTTGCTTATACTTAAGATAAAACTGTAATATTTATTTTTCAAAAATGCCATGAGAACAATATACTAATATATATATAGTCAACTTTATCCTATTCACAACGAAATCAGGGGATATGAGAAAAAAATAATCCTCATATATAAGGATATTTAAAATGTTAGTCAATTTTAAGACCCTCTTTTATTAAACGCTGTGAGTGGCATCTCACTTTGTAAAAAAGAAATCTAGCCCTCATGAATCCTTTGAAGAAATCCAACATAAAAAGGAGTAAAATTAAAAGTACTTACTTTTAAAAGCTGTAAAAATAAAGCACCTATTTAAATAAGACCACCAGAAATCTATGAGATTATTTCATGAGTTTTAAGGGGAAAAATTACAATCATTTTCTGTAACTTTCAAGGCAAGCTGAATACTACGAAAAATGTCCTTTCACAGCACATTCAAAAGTTTGAATTTAAGCAAGACTCAACCGGAAAGAAACACATTCTGTTATGGTGATGGCTAAGACTTAATAACAAACGGGCGTGACTTCTAAGTGTGGCCCTTCCCAATCTATCTTTAGAGGCTGGCGACTCCCGACTTCAGTGGTTTTGATGGTAAATGCTTGTGGCTACACCTCAGCATGTACAACACAGTCTGGGAGGAAACCCATTCTTTTCATGCTGTGTAATCTCCTTCGCCGGTTTTTCCCTCTTGAATTAGTCCTGAGGCCTCGCTCGTGGAACACAATCAACCAAATCTTTTGTTTCCTTCTGTTTACTAGCTACTCTGGAACATGCAAAACTAAACATTAGGTGATGCATTAAGATCAATCTTTAAAATGTCCTTCACTCAAGAAGGAACGATCTTGTTTATTTGAAAGCAGGGGATATTATTTTAATAGGGAACAGAAGAGCACATTGTTAAAGAAAAAGCACATTTGGTTCACTGAAATATCACAGCAATGTGTCCTGAAAGGACTTCCACATTAGAATTAACAGGGTCTGTGTCATCTGTCACGTTGCCACAGGGCTGTGCCTTTCGAGAGACTAGGAAGTCCTTGTATCCTGTAGCTGCTTACAGGGTTTTAAGTTTATATGTACATACATAAATGGATGTGTGTGCACACCCACATTGTACCTATACATTGACATGTTAACATGTGTATCCATAAACATGATATGTACATATATATTCACAACACACACCCATACACACATCTCCCAGTAACAAAGACCTTGTAATCTGATGAGATGTGTTGGCTCAAAATTACTGCCTTTTCCCAACCCAACCTTTCTATTTCACTCCCACAAGTGAAAATTATAGTCAATCATACTCTAAAGGTTTTACTTCAATCTTCAGTGAAAAAACTATGCAAACCAAATTATATCTAAAAACCAAAGCACAGCTAGGGCTAAAGTGCCGTCTTTCACCCTATAAAAACAAACAAAACCCAAAGAATTATATTAAGATACTGTAGAAATTTACAAGCTTTAAAAATATTTTTTCTTAGAGAAGGAGGGGGAAATCTCTTTCTTGGAGATCTGACTGTAAGAGCTCTGACCTGGCTTTTATGTCACGTACTTGGGATAAAATCTGGATTAAAGATTCGGGAATGTTGAATCAGACCCAACCTCGTCCTTCCAGATCCAAACAACTCATGGCACCTACAAATCACAGATGCCCACAAGATGTAAAGATGGTTCTCGGAGTTCTTGAAAAAGGCAGACTGAGAGAAATGGGGCTCTAACTCTCCTTTACAGGATAACCCCGTTCAGGTGTGGGAAGGGGGTGGGGGGAGAACTTACTCTTCTTCATTCCCTTAGCCCCGCCTACTGAGTCCTGGCATCCCTAACCTCTAACCTTCCACAGGTCACAGCAGCTGGGACTGTAATTACCTCTCTTTAAGTTTGTACGTCCATCCTAGGCTACACAGCTCCCGTCCTGCTGGATGAGAGCACCCCTGAATTAAGGCCAACGCTTCATTTCACCCCTCTTTTTAGGGGAGGTGGGGAAGGTGTACATTGGCTGTCCCGCCAGGCTTGGCCACCGTCCCTCACAAGTTCTCCTTCAGCAGGCCGAGCTTCCTGAGGGCCTCACGTCGGGCCTCCTCGGTGGAGCCTCGGCCTGAGAACTGCACGGTGATGCCCTGGGGTCTGAAGCCACCTGCTCTGGGCAGCGAGCCTGACCGCTTCCCAGCGTCCTGGCCCCGGGCTGGCTGCCAGGTCTCACAGAGGCTCCCAGTGGCCTGCTGGCGGGTGAGGCTGCTGCTGATAGCGGGGTCTGGGCGGAAGGTGATGGTCTTTCCAGCAGAGACAAAGGGGCTGGGCTCGCTCATGAGAACGTCGTGGATGCTCTGGAAGCCGTTGGCCAAGGCCAGGGGCTGCTCTGTCTGCACACCCCTGGACTGCTGGCGGCCCTCCCTGCTGGGGCTGGGCTTGCCCTGACCACAGGGCACCTGCTCTGGAAAGAAGCTTCTCTGAAGCTCAGCGCCATCGCTCCTCTGTGAGAGGTCTCCCATGTCTCCCGTGGGGAGGAAGGAGATGCCGCTGATGTTGGCCAAGACCTGGGCTTTCCGCTCCTGCACATTGACAGCCGCCCTAGAGATGGTCTTGTTGAATTCCCTGCCCGCACTGTTGGTCACGCTAATGTTGCTGGGGAAGCGATGCACTTTGGGGGCAGGCTGGGCCGCATGCCTGTGCCACAGAAAGGGGTCTCCATTCCGAGGGGCCAAAGCAGCCAGGGTCCGCCATTCTCCGGATCTGCCCTCCTTCGAGGGGGACGTGGGGGAGAGGGCTTCACTTCCTGCCAGCTTCTCAGAAATCTGCTGAGCTATGACCAGGGGAGTCGGAACGGAGCGGGGCAGCTTGGGGTGCTCTGCTGGGGGGGAGGGAGGCAGCAGTTCCTTCCTGGGCGGGGCTGGGGTTGTGGTCACAGGCTGGGAAGGTGCGGGGAGGAGCTCTGGAGCTGTGGAGTCTGGGGGTGGAGGTTTCTCAGCATCCTGCTTCGCGCACTCAAGGACAGGAGTGTCATCCTTCCCAACACGTCCAGCCCCTGAAACCGAGGGAGAGTCCTAAGTTACCACCGTGTGTAAAAGTAAACTCATTACACTTCCTTTTCCCTGAATTTAAATGGCCGTCAAAAGGGTTTAGTACCAACTTTACCAGCACCTCCTGGAATCTAAATTCCCATTTCTGGTCTAGGGAAAGAGAATGCAGGACATTCTCATAACCATGCAGCAGGGAAGAACGAATTGGTGATGGTGAAAGACTTACAAGTAGAGAAGGTCTGTGCCTGGGAAGCATCCTGTGAAAGCAGACTTCTAGGGAAGTCAGGCAGGAGGCACAGAGCAACTTATCAGAAAGGGGAAAACTGAGGCTAGAAAGTTTGTAGCTCACACCAACGAATCCTAGATCTTTGTAGATGAAGGATACTTGGATTTTCCATTTCTTCTACGAGACAGAAATGCTTCCCGACAGCCCTAGGTAGAATTTAATATGCATGCCTCTGGGACTTTACTATATATCTTTAACACATTATCGATCGCAGATCCCCTAACACTTTCCTGCACTTACATCGATAACACCTGTCTCCCTTTACAAAACTGTAAGCCAGGTCTTATTTATCTTTGTATCCCAAGAATCTTCCTGCCTCAGAGTAGCACTTAAAATTGTTACGAACGTATCATGTTAGAGAACTGACAAATGGTGGGGGAGGGGGGCTTATTTTCAAAAGCGTTTTCCTTGGCTTGATGATGTGATCTGACATTTTTAAATGATTAGCCAGTTCAAATTAATTTTAGGAACTATACTTCAAAGCAAAAGAGCAATGCAAATGGGAAATTTGTATTAAGTCTATTCTTTGAAGACATGGCTACAAACCAAGCTCTTTATTTGGAATCCGTAACTGTAGTTGTGAAATTCCAAGTAATACACAACTTTGCTTTAAGAACATACATAGATGTATATATTCCTAGAAACTTATTTACAAGTAGTGGTATTTTTTGGTTACCAAAGTAAAAGTATTTTCCCTCCCATCATTTTCCTCATCCTTTCCTATCCTCATCTCTTCTGCCATTTTTATTTCTAATCATCCTTTGCAATCTGGCAGAAATTGGAAGAAACCTTCTCTTTGTCCATTTTCTTCTAGTTCTGAGGACTTGATAGAAAAAAGCATGTCTCTCCTGTGATGCACTCTGAATCAAGCAAAACATACAAAGTACATGCTATGTTGAGTTTTGGTCTCATTTTTGTCTATTTTCCTGAACCAGTTGACTTTTCAGTTCATTTGCTATCCTATGAGAAACAATTCTATCCTTTCCTCACTCCTCTACCTTCATTTTTTTTTTTCTTTTTTTAAATCTATAATCTATTCCAATGCCAAATTGGTCTCATTCTTTATTATAGCCCTTTTGGAATTTCCCTTCCTGTCTTTTCATCCTGAAGTGCTGTGAAAGCATCCACTTGGTTGGACAATCAAATTGCCGAGAGGATGCTTCTACCTCACCAAAATCTGATAAGCTCCGAAAGCTTTCATCCTGGCGAACACAAAAAACACAACCCAGAGGAGAGCTCTTGTGTGACACGAACAAGCCAAGGCAGAGGCCCAGGGACGGGGCTCCCCTCCTCCCCTGCTGCCTGCAACTCACCCAGAGGGCACTCGGGGTCCCCTGCCACAGGGGCCAGCTGCACCAAGTCGATGATATCCTCCAGCTCAGAGTGACTGGACGTGCTGTCTCCCAAGGACCGTGGGGAGTGACAGTGTACACCGCTGTCACACAGGGCTTGCTCCTCAAAGTCGTCAAAGTCATCTTCCAAGGAATCAATGGTCTCTTCAAAGAACAGGATGACATCCTTCTCCTCGTGGGTGAGGTACTTCAGGCTCTCATCATCCTACAGACAGGGTTGGGGATTGGGATTGGAAGAGATAAAACAAACAAGAGGTTTCACTGAAGGAAAAAATGCCACGCCAAACTATGGATCAATACGTGGGCCAGGATAGAATTCACGGCGCTCTACAATTTCCCTCCTAAGGAAAGTCTGCCCTTTAGGATACCCACTGACAAACCAGTGCCTACAATGTCCCTTAGGTGTAATGAGTCAGGCCCTAGCCTTGTGGTTTCTTGGGAGCCAGTGACAAAAAGAAATTCTCCTTCAGGACCTCCTTGGGAAAGCTGTTTTCAACTTACTACTAAAGCACTGTCAGAAATACTTGTTTTTTCCACAATAACAATGGGGGAGACTTTTAGTTAAAGATTGTGGACTGAACTCACATATTGTTCCTCTCCCTGCAGAAACCAACTAAATCAATAAAGGGATTTTTTTCAAGACATAAAGAACTGGAAAAGAGATGAGAGCAACAGAATTTTGGAAGTTAGATGGCTGAACCACAGGTAGTAACTGACTTAGAAGACCCAAGAAAGCTGAACTTTAAGCCACCAGTTGGGGAAAGCCAAGAATCAACTGGTTATGTACCGTAGATCCCCCGCTGCAAGCTCAGGAATTGGTGGTACTGAGTAGTTCTGGGTGTGTGGTAAGGGTGATGTTGAAAACAGCAGAATTGGTTGAAAGTTGCTTTCAGAAGCAATTAGATTCCCCTGGATGAAAAGGAGATGTTTATTCTCAAAGAAAGTAAGAAAGAGACTGAATTAAGGGATACCAAGCAGAGCTGATGGTGAAGAACTGTACTGAAAACAGAGGGACTAAGTGAAGCCAAACTGATATCCTCAAATAGGATTTTAAGAGTTTTCTCTGGTGAATCTGAAGGATCCAAGAGCCTGAAAAGACTGATATTGGGTACCTTATGCAATAGCTCAGCAAGATCACTTCACAAGTGAAGATCACAGCCAACAAACCCAGCACAGAATTTTCAACCAGTTTCTTAATGTTCTTATCTTAAATATGTGCAAATATCTAACAATCACCAAGCATTGAGGAAAACCTCAAATATGAAAGATATATAAAAACAAACAAAAGAAACTATGTACAGGAAACAAACTATTAGAGTGATAAAAATTTCAAAAATGTTATCATCATTAATTTCTTTAGAGAGGTATGAGGAAATATTGAATCCATCAACAAGAACACAATGCAATTTAAAAAAACATTAGAAACAGCAACTAAAAGAATAAAATATCTAGGAATAAATTTTAATGCAATTTTATTGAAATATCTTCACATACCATACAATCCAAAGTATACAAATTGTTCACAGCATCATCATATAGTTGTGCATTCATCACAATTTTTGAACATCTTCATTACTCCAAAAAATAAAAATAAAAATAAAAAAGAATACCCAAAACATCCCATAACCCTAATCCCCCTCTATTATTCATTGACTTTTAATCCCAATTTTTCTACTCATCTGTCCATACACTGGGTAAAGGGAGTGTGAGCCACAAGGTTTACACAATCACATGGTCACACCACATAAGCTATATAGTTATACAATCATCTTCAAGAATCAAGGCTACTGGGTTATAGTTCAACAGTTTCAGGTATTTCCTTCTAGCTATTCTAATAAACTAAAGACTAAAAAGAAATATCTATATAATGCATAGGAGTTACCTCCAGAATGACCTCTCAACTTCTAGGAATAAATTTAACCAAGGATGTAATAGACTTGAACAAGGAAAACTACAAAACATTGTGGAAAGAAATTAAAGAAGATCTAAATAAATGGAAAGACATCCCATGTTCAAGGACTGGAAGACTGATATTGTTAAGATGACAATACAACCCAAAGCAATTTAGACTCAACACAATCCTGATCAAAATTCCAAGAGCCTTCTTTGCAGAAATGAAAAAGCTAATCATTCAAATTCATATGGAAGGGCAAGGGGCCCTGAACAGCCAAATCCATTTTGAAAAAGAATACCCAATAACAAAATTGAAAGACTCACATTTCCTGATTTCAAAACTTAGCACAAAGGTGTAGTAATCAAAACAGAATGGTACTGGCAAAAGGACAGGCATATAGACCAATGGAAGAGAACAGTCCAGATATCAACCCATACATCTATGGCCAGTTGATTTTTGACAAGGGTGCCAAGTCCACTCAATGGGGAAAGAGTACTCTCAACAAATGGTGCTGGGAAAACTGGATATCCACAAACAAAAGAGTAAAAGTGGACACACCATAAACAAAAACTGACTCAAAATGGATCAATGACCTAAATATAAGAGCTAAAACTATAAAATGCTAAGAAGAAAACATAGAGCAATTATCTTCAGGACACTGTATTATGTAATGGATTCTTCTTAGTCTTTACACCAAAATCATGAGCAACAAAAGGAAAAATAGATAATTGAGACATCATCAAAATTAAAACTTGATGCAGTACATCAAAGGACATTATTAAGAAAGCAAAAAGACAACCTACAGATTGGGAAAAATATTTGGAAACCATACTATCTGAGAAGGGATTAATATCCAGAAACAAAAGAACTACAACTCAACAAGACAAATAACTCAACTAAAAAATGGGCAAAGGCTGGACCCAGCGTTGGAGGATTGAGAAAATCTTCTTGACCAAAAGGGAGAAGCAAAATGAAACAAAATAAAGTTTCAGTGGCTGAGAGACTTCAAATGGAGTTGAGCGGTCACTATGGAGGGCATTTTTATTTTTATTCTTTGGTGTATTGGAATAGCTAGAAGGAAATACCTGAAACTGTCAAACTGCAACCCAGTAACCTTGATTCTTGAAGACGACTGTATAACTATGTAGCTTATATGGTGTGTCTTTGTGATTATGAAAACCTTGTGGCTCACACTCCCTTTACCTAGTGTATAGATAGATGAATAGAAAACTGGGGACAAAAATTAAATGAAAAATAGGGTGGGATGGGGGGATTGAATGTTTTGGGTGTTCTTTCATACTTTTATTTTTATTCTTATTTTTATCTTTTTTTTGGAGCAGTGAAAATGTTTAGAAATTGTGGTAATGAACGCACAACTATATAATGGTACTGTGAACAACTGGTTGTACACTATGGATGACTGTATGGTACGTGAACATATCTCAATGAAACTGAATTTTTTAAAAATGGGCAAAGGACTTGTAATTTCTCTGAAGAATATATTCAAATGGCCAATAAGCACACAAAGAGACTGTCAACATCATTAACCATTAGGTTACATGAAATACAAAGTAAACTAACCATATATAAATAAACTTGACAAATTTGTTGCATAATTCTAAGTTTATCTGTAGATTCTTTTTGATCTTCTACATATACAGTAGTAGCTACAAATGACATACTTTTTATTTCTCCCTTTCTATTCCTTATGCCATTCATTCAGGTTCTCCAGTTAGCCGAACAGAGATGGCATCTTTGTCTTCTTCCCTATCTCAAGGGAGAAAGCTTTCAATATTTCACCATTACGTACAATGTTTGCTATAGTTTTTTTTTAAATCAGATTAAGAAGGTTCTCTTCTACTCCTACTTTGCTGGGTGTATGGGTTTTTAAAATAATGAATGGGCTGTGAATTTTGTCAGATGCTTCTTTTTTTTAAATTCAGTTTTACTGAGATATATTCACATACCATACAATCATCCATGGTATACAATCAACTGTTCACAATACCATCATATAGTTGTGCAATTCATCACCCCAATCTATTTTTGAACATTTTCCTTATATGAGAAAGAATCAGAATAAGAATAAAAAAATAAAAATAAAAAAAAAAACACCCAAACATCCTCCCCATCCCACCCTATTTTTCATTTAGTTTTTGTCCCCATCTACTCATCCATCCATACACTGGATAAAGGGAGTGCAATCCACAAGGTTTTCACAATCACACTGTCACCCCTTGTAAGCTACATTATTATACAACCATCTTCAAGAGTCAAGGCTACTGGGTTGCAGTTTGGTAGTTTCAGGTATTTATTGCTAGCTATTCCAATACATTAAAACCTAAAAACAGTTTATATATATATATATATATATAGTATACTATATATATATATATATATATAGTATACTATATATATATAGTATAGTATGTAAGAATGTCCACCGGAGTGACCTCTCAACTCCATTTGAAACCTCTCAGCCATTGAAGCTTTATTTCGTTTCATTTCACATCCCCCTTTTGGTCAAGAAGATGTCCTGAATCCCATGATGCTGGGTCCAGGTTCATCCCCAGGAGTCATATCTTGGTCACATGCTTATGTTTCATATGTAGTAGTGATTCTCCACTGGGGTGACTTTACCCTCTATGAGACATCCGGCAGTGTCTGGAGGCATTTTCAGTTGTCCCCACTGGGGTGGGTGTTACTGGCATGTAGTGGATAGAGACCAGGAGTGGTGCTAAACACCCCACAATGCACAAGACAACCCCCCATGACCAAGAATTATCTGGCCCCAAGTCTATTTTGATAGTGCCCAAGTTGAGAAAACGTGATCTATTGAGATGATTACATACTTCCTCTATTTGTTAATGTACTGAATTACACTGATTGATTTTCAAACAGTAAATCTACTTTGCATTCTTGGAATTGGCCTAACTTGACTGTGATATGTAAATATCTTTTTTATGCACCACTGAATTTGATTTACTAATATCTTGTTTAGAATTTTTGCATCTATAGCCACAAGATAGATTGGCCTGCAATTTTCCTTTCATTGTAATCAGGTTTTGTATCCCTTTTGTTTTTAAAATTTGAACTTCTGTATCAATATGCCCTAAAATTTTAGCTCATGGCATATCTATTGTGAGATTGGAGGGTGGAGGTGGAGACCTTTAAGAATGATTTTGTTTCTCCAGCTGAAATTAGAGCAGTTCCACATTAACTAGATGACTTGTAATTTTATCATTTTTCACATCAGCAGTTGCGCACCCCTGAGAACTTCAGTACTCCCTCCAATAACAGGGTCAGTATGAAGGGACAATAAAAGAAGATACTGCAAGGGGGAAATGGGTACACCGTATCCCTTACTTAATATTTTTTATTTAGCACTGGACCAAGGCAAAGACTAAAGAAATGAACCAATACTGTAATCTTTGGCAATTCTCAATGTCTACAGAATATATGACCAAGGAATTTAAGTTTTATTTTTCAAACTCCAGGATCTGTCCCCAGTTATCTTTCAAATTTTGCTTCCTACTGCTCTCCCCTTTATACTTTATACCGGGATTGCAGTTTTTTTTCTGTAAAGGGGCAGATAGTAAATATCCTGGGGTTTGTGGGTGTTCTGGTTTGCTAAAGCTGCCGAAATGCAAAATACCAGAAATGGATTGGCTTTTTCAATGGGGATTTATTATGTTGCAAATTTACAGTTGTATGTCCATGAAAATGTCCAAATTAAGGCATTAACAGGATGATACCTACTCTGAAAAAGGCTGATGTCATCTGGAGTTCCGCTGCCACATGGGAAAGCACATGGCCGGCTCTGTTAAACCTTCTCTTTGGGTTTAGCTTCTGGTTTCAGTGGCTTTCTCCAAAATGTCTCTGGGCTTCTGTCTCAGCTCCTGAAGGTCCTTGCTTGCTTCTCCCGGGGGGCAAATTCTGGATTACATATCTTAGCTTCTCTCCAAAATGTCTCTCTCAGCATCTCCAAGTGTCTGGGTCTGTATCAGCTCTGAGCTCTCTCTCTCCCTGAGCTCTCTTAAGGACTCCAGTGAACTAATTAAGATCACCTTGAATGGGCCAGGTCATATCTCCATGGAAACAATCTAATCAAAAGGTCCCACTCACAATTGGGTGGCTCACAGCTCCATGAAAACAACCTAATCAGCTCATGCTTTTGGGGGAAGGGGGGGTCTAATCAGGAAAAACTTCACAGAAAAAATGATATATTAGTTAATAACCTGAAGGAATGGGGTGGGAGTTAAGCAAAAGAGATGAAGGCTAGTTGAAAAGGTGTTTTGTTACGATCATATCGGCTATAGTTTGGAAAATACTGCATGTGGGAACCAACTTAGAGAAGAGCTAAAGGTCACCTCAACTAGAGAGGTGGACTAGAGAAAAGCAGATGGGTTCGAGAGATCCCACCCACAACAGGTCTGTGGATCAAAAGGACATGGTCTTTTATGGGGTACATAACAGATTCAAACCAGCAGAGCGGGTTTTATGGTGGTTACTACTCAACTCTATCAATGTAATGTGAAAGAAGTGATAGACAATATGTAAATGAATGAGCCTAGCTGTTTTTACAATAAACTGTATTTACAAAAACAGATGGGGTCCAGGTTTGGTCCTGCACTGTAGTTTGCAGACTGTTGCTCTATACTCGAATCAAACTGAACCATTTGCTGTTGCCTATACCAGTTTCTATGTCAGCAGTGCCCGTCTGCAAAGCCACATCTTACCTATCCTTCATGCTCCAATTTAAATGTCACACACCTCCAACCCACTCCCAGGGCATTTACTGAATCATACATTCACATATTTGAGCACGTACTAAGCATCAGGCAGTACAAATACAAGAGTACAAACACTGTTCTTGCCATCTAGAGCTTATCATCTAAAGAGGGCTTCAGATGAGAAAACAGGCAGTCACAGTACCACAAGTAGTTGTCATAATATTACAGAAACACACAGCTTGGGTCTCAGCTCATGCTTTGGGGGAAGAGGAGGTCTAATCAGGAAAAACTTCACAGAAGAAATGATATACTAGTTAATAACCTGAAGGAAGGGGGTGGAAGTTAAGCAAAAAGGGATGAAGGCTAGTTGAAAAGGTATTTTGTTAAGATCATCTTGGCTATAGTTTGGAAAATACTGCATGTGTGAACCAACTTAGAGAAGAGTTAAGTCACCCAACTAGAGAGGTGGAATAGAGAAAAGCAGATGGATTTGAGAGATACTTAAAAAATAGACTCAACTCCTTAAATAAAATTCTATTTTTACTATAGTTATTCTGTCACCCACATTTTTCCCCTCTGTAGACTCTGCACTTAAAGAAAGGACCATGTCTGTATTTTCTAAGTGTAGTTGTCTTGCATCCAGTAGGCAGTCAGTGCAATCAAAGTATACTGAGGGAAGTTTCTCAAGAAACTGCCCTGTTTTATCATCCAAGATAGGACTGGTCCTAAAAAATCAACCACTGAGCTACCTTTCCACTCAACTTATATACAAACTGGACCCAACCTTAAAAAATGCTTCTATGGAAAATTTAGTTTGTAAGTCTTTGGAATGTGAAAATTATGTTCCCAGAGAAACAATCTTTAAATGGCAATAATTAGTTCTGTAAGCTAACCCCCCAGCCTATATAACATAAATCCAGTAGAACTGCAATACATAATGCAAGAAAGTATAGAATACCCTTGTTCTTTTTAATGTCATAAATTATATTGAAACAAGAACATATCATCATACTGTAGTTTCCCTTAAGTTCACAAATCTAAAATTAAAGAAAAACTAAAAGTAATAAAATTTAAAAAGTTGTTTAAATAAAAAATGCACATACTTAATAAAATAAGCTTAATCAGACTATTTATTTCGGTTCCCACCTGGCTGGAGAGAGCAACGGGGGCTCTGGTTAAGGTCAAGAGTTTTAAAGGTGTGTAGAACTGCCTATAACTTAAACTTTGAGCTTTCATGGTTCTTGGTACAAGTGTCATTAATTCTAGTCTTATTTATGTTTATCAGCCAAGATTAGAGTTATTTTCTGATTCAAAAAAGGAACAAGTGAGTGCATAGCACTTCCACCCTGAAGATAACACATTTTAAACACCTCCTTCCAAATCTGTGGCTCCAAGCAAGTCTGCTCATTTTACCCGGAGTCCCTCAAGTCACAGTTTTCTCTCAGTGGTTTCCCTGCTCCTGCTCCCTCATTATTTGTACCTACAAGACACAAATCGATTGTAACCAGGCTGCCCAGTGGCCAGATCCCAGGTCCTGGGAGACTCCTGTTCTTGCTTCCTGATCCCCTCTGTGGTCTCCCTGCTGTCCGGGGCTGGAGTGTGGGCTGGGGACCCGACTGGATCAAAGCCCTTCTTGGTGATCCGCCTGGCCTGGCACCTGGCCCACGGGGCAGGGCCAGAAATGCTGCAGGCTTGGTCCATTGCCTCATCTCGCAAGCACGAAGCTGCCCTCCCAATGAACCTGCACGCTGCCTGCACCTGAGAGAGAAAGCAAGGTGGGAATGGGAAAAAACCCAGGCAAGAGCAGGGGAGCAGGCACCTCAGGCCAGAAAAGGGGCAAGCGGCCCCAGTCCAAGAGACTTCCTGTTTACTCCTCCAGCTCCCAGGGCACACTGGACGCTGCCTCTCTCAGGCAGGGAGGGTAAAGAGGAAGGCACAGTCCTTGAAGAGGCAGGGCATCAAAAAGCAGGGAATTCTGACACCTGAGACAACATGGATGAGCCTGGAAAACATGCCAAATGAAATAAGCCAGGCAGAAAAGGACAAATACATGATTTCCTCTTACATGAGAAGTTAGAATAGGCAAATTCTTTGAGACAGAAAGTGGAGTAGAGGTTACCAGGGGCTGGGGGAAGTGGGGAACAGGGAGTTATTGCTTAATGGGTCAGAGTTTCTATTTGGAGTGATGAAAAAGTTCTGGAAATAGTGGTTATGGTTGCACAACGTTATGAATGTTAATTAATGACACTGAACTGTACACTTCAATGGTTGAAATGGCTAATTTTATGTTATATATATCCATTTTTTACCACAATAAGATTTTTTTTTTTTAAAAAACACCAAAAAAAAAAAATAAAAAAATAAAAAAATTAAAAAAAAGGCAAGGCAGCAAGCAAGAATTTGAGCTCTGAGAACAATCAGATAAAAAGTTGGGCAAACAAACTTTTTAAATGAATGCTAGCAACAAACACAAAAGTCAACAATCCTAGGTATATTTACATTAGTACAGATTTGGGACAGCAGTTTTCTTTTTGGGGAAATGGTAGAGAGAGAAAAATAAAAAAAAATTTTGAACAAAAGCTGAGAAGGCTTAGAATACTCAGACTAAAATAACTTCTACCTAAGAGATAACTGAACCTTGCTTCCATACTTAAGTTCTTAGGATTTTTCTTTTGTTTTGTTTTTCATTTAAACAAAGAAACTCGGCTTAATTGCAGAGAAAGACAACTGTGGCAATTACTTGCGAAGGAGGAAAATATAGCACCAGCTGAGTTTGTCGTTATTATAGACAAAAAATATATATCATAAAAAGATGATTATGGCCAAAAACATTTCTAGAAATGAGCCAAGCCCCTCTTAACCAGCAGCCTTAACCAGGTAGGCAGCTGAGGGCACCTATTTTGGCCAAGTTTGATTTGATGTTCACATGTTCTTCTAACAGAGACTGAAATGATGTCCCTGACACTTGAGCGATGCTTTACTGATTTGCTAATTCAAGTTGAAGACAGAGAGTTCTGAAGCTGTAACAGGACAGGAGCAGCGAGAATACAATTGGAAAAGGCCTCTCTGTAGCCCCCTACATAGCTTTAAAGGCTAAGTGCCCACGGTATAACCCCACAATTTCAGGGTAAAGGTTTAATTACGGTAATTTTTAATGAGTCACTATTTTAATTTTTCACCATGGCTAACTTAACCTACACTCCTGGCAGGAAAGGGGCACCAAACAAACCAGTGAGGGATGAGGTGTGATGTGTCCAGTGTTGATTACACAACTAACGAACAATGGCTTTGAGGGTCTAGTCGGGCTCCCTGGCTGCCTTAGACGTCTTTAAACTGACAATATTATAAAGACAATCTTGGTCAAGATGGAAACACCTGCAGGAAAGAGCATCTTGTGTGCCCCTAGAGCCCCTCCAAGCCTGTGCCACATGGCTGTCTTGCCACTTAATTGTGAGCTCCTAAGGAGGTAAAACCATTGCCAGTCAGTACTTGTACACAGCAGGCATTTACTAAACGTTTACTGAAATTGAACTTTTATAAAAGCTATTTAGCTTTGTCTTAAAATTGCTGTTTTGACCAGGCTAGGTTTTTATCAACGCCAGTTAGGAAGCCAAAACTGAGAGGAGGACAGTATTACTTACTGACCAGTCGGCATCTCCTTTTCCACTCCTATGATTCTATTTTCTCTCCTTGAAATCATAAAGCAAAGAGTATTTCAGATTTCTAGAGTACCTTCTAGACTTCAGTCTAATCCAGACATGAAGAACACATTCATCATTTCTTGTTTTACCATCTTCTTCCATAACTACTGGGTGAGGCATCAAGTGCTTTGGTGACGGAAGAGAGTAACTCAGAGGCCAACCAAAGACCTCATCGAAGACTCTTCATGTGACTTTAGGGCCATACAACCCTTGTTAGCTTGGGGGTGGGGGACGTCAGGGTTTCAAGATAGTTCAAGTGAATGTTACATCTCCAAAAACTCAATAATGAATTTGGATCATTGCTTTTGCTCAAGTTACAGATAAAAATTAAAAGGAGTGTGCTTGGGGGTTGGAGCTGTCCCAATCCAGCCGGCAAAGAAGCAGACACATTAGTAGAGTCAAAAGCCTTAAGAACAATGGGAATTAGAGCTTCTCACTCTTTTCAACTAGTTAAATTGTATTACTTTCCAGAGGAAGCGCTGGTGTGCCTGATGGGCAGAACAGATTCAGGAACTCATTCAGAGTAAGAACCGAAAAATAGTGACATGAGACACCCTGGTAGTGGCACCTAGGATGTTTTATGAGATGCTACGAGTGTTTGAGACATGTCAACCTCAGGAGGTTAAGAATACAAGGTAACCCAACACCCAAAACTTCCTTTGCTAGACTCAAAGAGCTATCATTCATGAATGTCTCTAAATCCTTCTTGAACCTCTTATTTGGAGTCCACATCACCTCTGAAGGTAGTAAGTTTCACAACCACACTACCAACTTTGCAAAGTGATGCCTTGTATTTGTGTCAAAGCTGCCCCTCTTAACACATTCAAGGGATTTCCCTTAGTTGAGTATTTCAGGATTTAGCCAACTGGTTCTAGTTCTAACTATATCTTTAATAAAAAATGCCCAGAGAAAGAAATGCTTACAAGAAAACACACACAAACACACACACATGGAACTAGCCTCTTGAGAAATAAAGATATCACATACACCAACCTCTCTGAACAGCCCTGGCCAAATGGGGGCCATATGGATAGCTGTAACAATCTAATTGAAGTAGCTATTTTAATTTTTCTCTTGCACTGGCTCAAGAGAAAAGTTTCTAAAGAGCAAGGATTGGTTATATCCCAGGATACTTCTATCTTCTTTTAAAAATAACCTTTGCTTAAAAGAAACACTTCTGAAAACTGGGATTACATTACCTTTTATGTAAGGAGCCCATCAAGAGGTGCATTTACATGTGATACATTTTGAAGCTCAAAACCACTGTTTACTAATCTTTTACAGCATTGGGTATAAAGGACAATCACGTGGGGAAATCACTATGTTGATTTTCATTCTAAAGAGATAAGTCACCTAAAAAAGACCTGAAGGGAGTTTACAGACACTGCCATTTAAAATACACTCTTCAGAGAATGTGAAAGCACATGGGATATTAAGGTCTGCCTCTGGAAAATCTGGAAAACACACAACTCCTCTCCAAATTAAGATGTCCAGAAAGTAAAGTATGAGGTTTAAAAATTTTCTAACTTTGTCATAAATAGTTCATTCTTCAAAGGAAACTTAACTGCTAAGTACAGTACTTGACAAAACATCAAGTATTACACAGCTGTTTAAAAAACTTTAGTTGCCATTTAAAATTAAACGCCAAATTTTCTCAGTTTGCCAGCTCTAAGGAAGATATACAACTGTGAAATAATAACAGATGACAACTAAACTGGGTTCAATAATTACCCATAAAGGAAAATGCTTGAAAACAGTCAACAGGTGTAAGTAGAAGGTAATGGAACATATCTTCCATTATACAGTTGGGAATATGTAGTAAAGTGGAATATGTGGCAGAATTATATAATCAAACACAGACCATAAGAATATAATTTAATTATAGACCTCATAAAAATGGGATTTACGATGTTCCCTCTATTACCCGCTTTACATACAATGATTGGCACTGAGGAGAAATACAGAGGATCAAATACATCACAGTATCACTTTATGATTTTACTAGATAGAGAACTGTAAAGGACAGGGATTCTTTAATTTAACTTCAAAGTGAAATAAAATTGGCAGAAGAAATTGTGAGATAATGGGTGGAGGAAGTGTTTCCCTTTTACCACCCCACCTTACAGAGTTCAAAAAAAAAAATAATTTAGAAGACGAATGACAAGAGAAAGAGATTAAAAAAAGAGAAAGCATGGATCCAAACAAGATGATGGTGGCAGGATGGAGGGAATTGTGCATTCTGGAAGCTAACAGGGCACTAGAAAAACAGCAGCTGGTCTTAGACTAACCCTTGAGAAAGGACTGTTACCTACCACTTTTTCTTAACTAATGAAGATACTGAAGCTGAAAGTGATTAAATAACCTTCCCAAAGGTACAAAGGTGTCAAGTAGACAAACTTGGATTTGAACCCAGGCCTGTCGCCAATACCTCTGTGTTTGTTAATAGTCTGGGCTGATTTTCAGCACACTGACTGGCTAGCAAAGAAAGCAATTTTTAAAATGTAAAAAGATTTGTTTCGGATTTATGAGAAATTATAAATATCTTGGGGAATGCCCTTCTGATCCCCACTATAAAACCCTTGCAAGTCAACACTGAGGGCTCAAAATAACCCTTCCACCACAAGCAGCATAAGGCTGTTCTCACTTCTCCCACATTGACCTTCTGATATTTATAAATGCAAGAGATTTATATTTCCCCTTTTGAAGCTGATGGCATTATTAATATCTTATAATGACAAAAAGTTTTTTTTTAAAAAGCCACTTCTCTGTGACTCTGCAGCTGAAACTCAATAGATCTTCCTTTTAAACAAGACCTTTTGTCTCCGAAGATAAATTCCTGTGCATGACAATGTGACAAAGAGTCAACAAGATGTGTTTTCCAAATTTTCCAGAGGCAGACCTTAATATCCCATGTGCTTTCACATTCTCTAGAGTGTATTTTAAATGGCAGTATCCTGTAAACTCCCTGAATTCATTTTATAGACTTGCTTCTTCTAGTTAAGATTTCCTGCAGGTACCCTGGCTGCTTCCACCCCTCTAAGAGGCTAAGCGCCTTTATTCCTTTCATTTTCTCCCTAAACCTTTGTGGGGGTCAGTGTAAGCACCAACCCCACCCACCTGTTGGCAAGGAAGGACTTATCTCCCCATGTGGTGGGAGTGCTGCTGAAAGAGAGCACGCGGCTGTCAGTCTTCTCTGGGGATTGTCGTGGGCTGAAAAAAATATCTTGTCAAGGTCATGCCTCCTTCCAGAGGTATCCTGCATCCAATGGCTGAAAGCCCCACCCCCACTCCTGACCCAATGGGAGACCCTGCTCAGAGCTTCCGGAGAAAGAGCCAAGGCCTTCAGTGGGTCTACATCACAGCTCAACTCCTGCCTCTGCCCAGTCCTGCTCCCTTCCTCTAACTGCCACAGAGCACTCCTAATAAAGCTCCTGCATGCTAACTTCCGTCTGAGTCTGA
The DNA here is from genome assembly GCF_015220235.1 of Choloepus didactylus. Classification (NCBI taxonomy): domain Eukaryota; kingdom Metazoa; phylum Chordata; class Mammalia; order Pilosa; family Megalonychidae; genus Choloepus; species Choloepus didactylus. The sequence continues at coordinate 141,528,528 of NC_051314.1, read as the reverse complement.
TGCCCTGGGAAGCAAATCTACAACCACCTATTTTATCTTAAAGGATTTCAGTCACCAAAATGTAAGCGCCATTGTTGTGTCCCTAACTCCTAGAACAGTGCTTCAATATTTGAGTAAATGTATCAATCACATACACACTCACAAGAGAGAGAAGATAATGTATGGAATAGTCAGTGCTAATCCTCAATGGACAAGTTTGTAGAGCTCAATCAAGTCCTATTTGTATTCGGAGTATTTGAGTTTCAGTGACCATACAGGATTTGGTAAAAGCAGACATTAGTTGGTTAACAGGAAGAATGGGCCCCATATGACTAGAATGGAGATACAAAAGAGGCATCTTTCTTCTCCACATTCAAAGCACTTGACATACTTCGCATCATGGTCTCCCCTAGGAGGAAAAGGATAGTAGGTATTATTTCAGTTCTTTATCAAAGCAGGCCTTGGTACAAAGGATGTTAAGAGATGTGGCTCAAGTTCAACAAGTAAATGAATGTGAAAGGCAATAAAATAATTCAAATACCCTGACTCCTAATTTGCTACAGGCTTTTACTTAGATACCAAGGCCATCTGAGGAACATCTCGATTTTATTCCATCAACACATACACTACTGTACCTAAGTTGGCCACTTTCTAAAAAAAGGTGTTTTAGAAACACCCTTTTACTTCTGAGCAGGACTGCTTCCTAACTATGCTTTAGAAAAGCATAAAACTCTACTGATTACTGGAGTATTAATCTGTATATCTTTTATACATACTTTTATTTTTTTTATTTTTTTTTTTAATCATCATTTTATTGAGATATATTCACATACCACGCAGTCATACAAAACAAATTGTACTTTCGATTGTTTACAGTACCATTACATAGTTGTACATTCATCACCTAAATCAATCCCTGACACCTTCATTAGCACACACACAAAAATAACAAGAATAATAATTAGAGTGAAAAAGAGCAATTGAAGTAAAAAAGAACACTGGGTACCTTTGTCTGTTTGTTTGCTTCCCCTACTTTTCTACACATCCATCCATAAACTAGACAAAGTGGAGTGTGGTCCTTATGGCTTTCCCAATCCCATTGTCACCCCTCATAAGCTACATTTTTATACAACTGTCTTCGAGATTCATGGGTTCTGGGTTGTAGTTTAATAGTTTCAGGTATCCACCACCAGCTACCCCTATTCTTTAGAACCTAAAAAGGGTTGTCTAAAGTGTGCGTAAGAGTGCCCACCAGAGTGATCTCTCGGCTCGTTTTGGAATCTCTCTGCCACTGAAGCTTATTTCATTTCCTTTCACATCCCCCTTTTGGTCAAGAAGATGTTCTCCATCCCACGATGCCGGGTCTACATTCCTCCCCGGGAGTCATATTCCACGTTGCCAGGGAGATTCACTTCCCTGGGTGTCTGATCCTACGTAGGGGGGAGGGCAGTGATTTCACCTTTCAAGTTGGCTTAGCCAGAGAGAGAGGGCCACATCTGAGCAACAAAGAGGCATTCAGGAGGAGACTCTTAGGCACAAATATAGGGAGGCCTAGCCTCTCCTTTGCAGCAGCCGTCTTCCCAAGGGTAAAACTTATGGTAGAGGGCTCAACCCATCAAACCACCAGTCCCCTATGTCTGTGGTCATGTTAGCAACCATGGAGGTGGGGTAGGCGAATACCCCTGCATTCTCCACAGGCTCCTCAAGGGGGCACTACATCTTTTTTTTTTTTTTTCCTTGTTTGTCTTTTTTCTTTTCTTTTTTTTTTTTTAACTTTCCCTTCTTTTTTCAAATCAACTGTATGAAAAAAAAAAGTTAAAAAGAAAACAAACATACAATAAAAAAACATTTCAAAGAGACCATAGCAAGGGAGTAAGAAAAAGACAACTAACCTAAGATAACTGCTTAACTTCCAACATGTTCCTACTTTACCCCAAGAAAGTTACATAATATAGCAACATTTCAGTGAACTTGTTCCTACTACATCCATCAGAAATTAACAGACCATAGTCATTTCTGGGCATCCCCAGAACGTTAAATAGCTTATCTGTTCTTCTTGGATTATTGTTCCCCCTTCCTTAATTGCTCTCTACTGCTAGTTCCCCTACATTCTACATTATAAACCATTTGTTTTACATTTTTCAAAGTTCACATTAGTGGTAGCATATAATATTTCTCTTTTTGTGCCTGGCTTATTTCGCTCAGCATTATGTCTTCAAGGTTCATCCATGTTGTCATATGTTTCACCAGATCGTTCCTTCTTACTGCCGCGTAGTATTCCATCGTGTGTATATACCACATTTTATTTATCCACTCATCTGTTGAAGGACATTTGGGTTGTTTCCATCTCTTGGCAATTGTGAATAATGCTGCTATGAACATTGGCGTGCAGATATCTGTTCGTGTCACTGCTTTCCGATCTTCCGGGTATATACCGAGAAGTGCAATCGCTGGATCGAATGGTAGCTCTATATCTAGTTTTCTAAGGAACTGCCAGACTGACTTCCAGAGTGGCTGAACCATTATACAGTCCCACCAACAATGAATAAGAGTTCCAATTTCTCCACATCCCCTCCAGCATTTGTAGTTTCCTGTTTGTTTAATGGCAGCCATTCTAACCGGTGTTAGATGGTATCTCATTGTGGTCTTAATTTGCATCTCTCTAATAGCTAGTGAAGCTGAACATTTTTTCATGTGTTTCTTGGCCATTTGTATTTCCTCTTCAGAGAACTGTCTTTTCATATCTTTTGCCCATTTTATAATTGGGCTGTCTGTACTATTGTCATTGAGTTGTAGGATTTCTTTGTATATGCAAGATATCAGTCTTTTGTCAGATACATGGTTTCCAAAAATTTTTTCCCATTGAGTTGGCTGCCTCTTTACCTTTTTGAGAAATTCCTTTGAGGTGCAGAAACTTCTAAGCTTGAGGAGTTCCCATTTATCTATTTTCTCTTTTGTTGCTTGTGCTTTGGGTGTAAAGTCTAGGAAGTGGCCTCCTAATACAAGGTCTTGAAGATGTTTTCCTACATTATCTTCTAGGAGTTTTATGGTACTTTCTTTTATATTGAGATCTTTGGTCCATTTTGAGTTAATTTTTGTGTAGGGGGTGAGGTAGGGCTCCTCTTTCATTCTTTTGGATATGGATATCCAACTCTCCCAGCACCATTTGTTGAAAAGACCATTATGGCTCAGTTCGGTGACTTTAGGGGCCTTATCAAAGATCAGTCGGCCATAGATCTGAGGGTCTATCTCTGAATTCTCAATTCGATTCCATTGATCTATATGTCTATCTTTGTGCCAGTACCATGCTGTTTTGGCAACTGTGGCTTTATAATAAGCTTCAAAGTCAGGGAGTGTAAGTCCTCCCACTTCGTTTTTCTTTTTTAGAGTGTCTTTAGCAATTCGAGGCATCTTCCCTTTCCAAATAAATTTGATAACTAGCTCTTCCAAGTCTGCAAAGTAGGTTGTTGGAATTTTGATTGGGATTGCATTGAATCTGTAGATGAGTTTGGGTAGAATTGACATCTTAATGACATTTAGCCTTCCTATCCATGAACATGGAATATTTTTCCATCTTTTAAGGTCCCCTTCTATTTCTTTTAGTAGAGTTATGTAGTTTTCTTTGTATAGGTCTTTTACATCTTTGGTTAAGTTTATTCCTAGGTACTTGATTTTTTTAGTTGCTATTGAAAATGGTATCTTTTTCTTGAGTGTCTCTTCAGTTTGTTCATTTCTAGCATATAGAAACATTACTGACTTATGTGCATTAATCTTGTATCCCGCTACTTTGCTAAATTTGTTTATTAGCTCTAGTAGGTGTATCGTTGATTTCTCAGGGTTTTCTAGATATAAGATCATATCATCTGCAAACAATGACAGTTTTACTTCTTCTTTTCCAATTTGGATGCCTTTTATTTCTTTGTCTTGCCGGATTGCCCTGGCTAGCACTTCCAGCACAATGTTGAATAAGAGTGGTGACAGCGGGCATCCTTGTCTTGTTCCTGATCTTAGAGGGAAGGCTTTCAGTCTCTCACCATTGAGTACTATGCTGGCTGTGGGTTTTTCATATATGCTCTTTATCATGTTGAGGAAGTTTCCTTCAATTCCTACCTTTTGAAGTGTTTTTATCAAAAAGGGATGTTGGATTTTGTCAAATGCTTTTTCAGCATCTATTGAGATGATCAATTGATTTTTCCCTTTCGAGTTTTTAATGTGTTGTAATACATTGATTGTTTTTCTTATGTTGAACCATCCTTGCATGCCTGGAATGAACCCCACTTGGTCATGGTGTATGATTTTTTTAATGTGTCTTTGGATTCGATTTGCAAGTATTTTGTTGAGGATTTTTGCATCTATATTCATTAGGGAGATTGGCCGGTAGTTTTCCTTTTTTGTGGCATCTTTGCCTGGTTTTGGTATTAGATTGATGTTAGCTTCATAAAATGAGTTAGGTAGTGTTCCATTTTTTTCAATGTTTTCAAAGAGTTTGAGTAAGATTGGTGTCAGTTCTTTCTGGAAAGTTTGGTAGAATTCCCCTGTGAAGCCATCTGGCCCTGGGCATTTATTTGTGGGAAGATTTTTGATGACTGATTGGATCTCTTTGCTTGTGATGGGTTGGTTGAGGTCTTCTATTTCTTCTCTGGTCAGTCTAGGTTGTTCATATGTTTCCAGGAAATTGTCCATTTCTTCTACATTATCCAGTTTGTTGCCATACAGTTGTTCATAATATCCTCTTATAATTTTTTTAATTTCTTCAGGATCTGCAGTTATGTCACCTTTTTCATTCATTATTTTGTTTATATGGGTCTTCTCTCTTTTTGATTTTGTCAGTCTAGCTAGGGGCTTGTCAATCTTGTTGATCTTCTCAAAGAACCAACTTTTGGTGATATTTATCCTTTCTATTGTTTTTTTGTTCTCTATGTCATTTATTTCTGCTTTAATCCTTGTTATTTCTTTTCTTGTACTTGGTTTAGGATTGGTTTGCTGTTCATTTTCTAGCTTCTTCAGTTGATCCATTAGTTCTTTGATTTTGGCTCTTTCTTCCTTTTTAATATATGCGTTTAGTGCTATAAATTTCCCCCTTAGCACTGCTTTTGCTGCATCCCATAGGTTTTGGTATGTTGTGTTCTCATTTTCATTCGTCTCTATATATTTAGCAATTTCTCTTGCTATTTCTTCTTTAACCCACTGATTGTTTAGGAGTGTGTTGTTTAACCTCCAGGTATTTGTGAATTTTCTAAGTCTCTGATGGTTATTGACTTCTAATTGTATTCCATTGTGGTCAGAGAATGTGCTTTGAATAATTTCAATCTTTTTAAATTTATTGAGGCTTGTTTTATGTCCCAGCATATGATCTATTCTGGAGAAAGTTCCGTGAGCACTAGAAAAGTATGTGTATCCTGGTGATTTGGGATGTAATGTCCTGTAGATGTCTGTTAAATCTAATTCATTTATCAGATTGTTTAGGTTTTCAATTTCCTTATTGGTCTTCTGTCTGGTTGATCTATCTATAGGAGAGAGTGATGTGTTGAAGTCTCCCACAATTATTGTGGAAACATCAATTGCTTCCTTTAGTTCTGCCAATGTTTCTCTCATGTATTTTGTGGCACCTTGATTGGGTGCATAGACATTTACGATTGTTATTTCTTCTTGCTGAATTGCCCCTTTTATTAGTATGTAGTGGCCTTCTTTGTCTCTCAAAACATCCCTGCATTTGAAGTCTATTTTATCTGAGGTTAATATTGCTACACCTGCTTTCTTTTGGCTGTAGCTTGCATGAAATATTTTTTTCCATCCTTTCACTTTCAGTTTCTTTGTGTCCCTGTGTCTAAGATGAGTCTCTTGTATGCAACATATTGATGGTTCATTTTTTTGATCCATTCTGCGAATCTATATCTTTTAATTGGGGAGTTTAATCCATTTACATTCAACGTTATAACCGTGAAGGCGTTTCTTGAATCAGCCATCTTATCCTTTGGTTTATGTTTGTCATATTTTTCCCCTCTGTCTATTAATATCCTTTATTGTACCCATACCGAATCTCTTTAGTACTGAACCTTTCTCCAAGTCTCTCTGTGCTTTCTTTGTTTCTCTGTCTGTAGGGCTCCCTTGAGTATCTCCAGTAGGGCAGGTCTCTTGTTAGCAAATTCTCTCAGCATTTGTTTGTCTGTGAAAAATTTAAGCTCTCCCTCAAATTTGAAGGAGAGCTTTGCTGGATAAAGTATTCTTGGCTGGAAATTTTTCTCACTCAGAATTTTAAATATATCGTGCCACTGCCTTCTCGCCTCCATGGTGGCTGCTGAGTAGTCACTACTTAGTCTTATGCTGTTTCCTTTGTATGTGGTGAATTGCTTTTCTCTTGCTGCTTTCAGAACTTGCTCCTTCTCTTCTATGTTTGACAGTGTGATCAGTATATGTCTCGGAGTGGGTTTTTTTGGATTTATTCTATTTGGAGTTCGCTGAGCATTTATGATTTGTGTATTTATGTTGTTTAGAAGATTTGGGAAGTTTTCCCCAACAATTTCTTTGAATACTCTTCCTAGACCTTTACCCTTTTCTTCCCCTTCTGGGACACCAATGAGTCTTATATTCGGACGTTTCATATTATCTATCATATCCCTGAGGTCCATTTCGAGTTTTTCAATTTTTTTTCCCCATTCTTTCTTTTATGCTTTCATTTTCCATTCTGTCCTCTTCCAGGTCACTGATTCGTTGTTCAACTTCCTCTAGTCTTGTACTATGAGTGTCCAGAATCTTTTTAATTTGGTCAACAGTTTCTTTAATTTCCATAAGATCATCCATTTTTTTATTTAGTCTTGCAATGTCTTCTTTATGCTCTTCTAGGGTCTTCTTGATTTCCTTCATATCCCGTACTATGGTCTCATTGTTCATCTTTAGTTCTTTGAGTAGCTGCTCTAGGTGTGTCTCTTCTGGTCTTTTGATTTGGGTGCTTGGGCTTGGGTTATCCATATCGTCTGGTTTTTTCATATGCTTTATAATTTTCTGTTGTTTTTGGCCTCGTGGCATTTGCTGAACTTGATAGGGTTCTTTTAGGGTTTGTAGACCAGTTGAAGTCCTTATCTCTAATTTATCAGATCTACAGCTTCGTGGAGTACACTTTCTCTAACTAACCAGCAGGTGGCGTCCACGAGCCACCTGTTCTCCACAAGCCAGATCTCCCCTGCTTAGCCTTTTTGGTGAGTGGGGGAGTGAGTCTTGTGGGGCCCAATTGGTGTACCAAGCTTGCGTGTGTAGTTGGTGTTGCCTGCCCTGTATGTGGGGCGTGTTTCTGGGCAGTCGGGGAGGGGGGGTGGCCCTAACAGTCAAATCTCCCTGATGATCCTAGAGTTTTAAAGCTACTGCAATAGTCTAATCCTTCAGTTCAGTCCTGCCACAGTTTGTCTCTGCCACTGACCCACAAGTCTTTGGTATTGGCGTATGGCTCCTGAGACTTGCAAGTGGGCCCCTCTTCCAGGCTGTGCACCCCGGGTCCTCTGTTGAGGGATGACTGTGCTATGTCACAGGTGAGTGCCGTCCCCCCAGGGCAGTTCTGGGCTGCTGGGCTGTGTTGGGAGGCTCCCAGTCTGCTCAAATGATGGCTGAATGGGGCTCTGTTAATTCACACTGCTCCCCCTTCCCAGCTCTGGGACATTCAGCTGAGGTTGCAGGGAAGGCTAATGTCCACGCCCAGTTTTGTGGTGTGTGCCTGTTATTTGAAGCACTTCCGTCACACTGGGTTGTCTGGGGCAGCTCTGGGCTATGGGGCTGGCGATGGGCAGGAGTGTTTCCTGTCCACCAGGATGGTGGCTGTGAGCGGACACCCCCCTTTTCTTGGGAAGTTGTGTTGTTTAGTGAATTTTCTCAGCCACTGGATTATTGCCTTTTGTCTCAGAGCTCTCTTAGTTCTGCTCTTGACTTGACGTGCCCAAATTTCAATTCTTTGAAGCTTTCTGTATTGAGCTTCTTAGAGTAATTGTTTTAGAAAAAGCAAAAAGGATTTAAAAAAAAAAAAAAAAAAAAAAAAAACGGCCCTCCTCAGAGATCTAATGGGTTATTGAAATGCTAATAGACAAAGCAACCAGGGCCATTAAGGAAAGGTGCACAGGGCAGAGAGATCAGCCTTGCTTCGGGATTTGCATATGCGCCTCAAGGCCTGATCTCCGCCCTTCCCCTTTCTGTGTTCACCAGAACTCCAAAAATCCTCTGCTTTTATTTTGGAGTTTTTCGTGTTGTTTTTTTTCTATGCCTGTCTCCTCTCTGCTGGGCTGGCTGCTCTCAGAGTCTCTGGTGTCTGGTCTCAGTCTATCTATGGTTGGAGTTTGAATCAGTAGAATGAGTTTCCCATAAGAGCAGCCACTGCAATTCTCCCTTCTCCTTCCTGGAGCTGACAGCCCCTCCTCCCCCGGGACTGAGCCTGGCAGGGAGGGGCGCGGGTCCCCTGGCCGCAAAAACTTACAGATTTCGCTGATCTCAGCAGTTCCACGTTTTCATGAGTGTTGTATGAAGTATGCCCAAAGACAGATTGCTCTGTGGTGTCCAGTCCACGCAGTTCCTGGCTTTTTACCTACTTTCCTGGAGGAGTAACTAAAACATACAGCTCACCAGTCTGCCATCTTGCCCCGCCTCTCCTATACATACTTTTAATGTCTTCATATTATTTTTTTAAATTTAAGAACTAGTTGTAAACTCTCTATTCTTAAGTATTTGTAGGCTCTCAAATATTCAGAGCGTAACTTGCAATATATTTTTCTTTTGGTGAAAAATATATTTTGGTGAATTGCAATATATTTTCTTTTGCCAAGGACAAGGAGAGATATCTGAAAGCTTCAGGAGAACAGCAATGTGTTATACACAAGGGAGTCCCAATAAGATTAAGTGCCTATTTCTCATCAGAAACCATGCAGAAAAGAAGGCAGTAGAATGAAATATTTAAAGTGCTCAAAAGAACCAAATGCCAATCAAGAATTTTAAATCTGGTGACACTGTCTTTCCAAACTAAGGGGGAGATTAAGACATTTCTAGGTGAACAAAAGCTGAGCGAATTCATCACCACTAGGCCTGCCCCATAAGCAATGCTAAAGAAAGTTCTTCCGATGAAAGGAAAGGACACTAGACAGTGGATCAAAGCAGCAAAAAGAAATAAAGACCTCCAGTAAAGGTAACCATGAGAGTAATTATACATGCCAGTACTACTGTATTGTATTTTTTCATATGTAACTCCACATCTGACTTCTTACAGGTTCTAAAATGCAAATGCATAAAAATAATGATAAATCTATGGTTTGGGGCATATAATGTTTTACATCTTTTTAAGATGTAATTTGTAACCAGTACAACAAAAAGGTGGGAAGAGTGGTCTAAGAACAGTGCTTGTGTATGCTATTGAAGTTAAGTTGGTATCAAATCAAATGAGATTGTTACAGATTTAAGATGTTAAATTTAAGCCCCATGGTAACCACAAAGAAAATATCTGAAAAATATGTACAGAAGGAAATGAGAAGAGACTCAAAATGGTACACTACAAAAAAAAATCAAATAAACATGAAAGGAGGCATTTATGGACGAATTGAAGGACAAAAAAGGTATAAGACTTTTATAAAGACCAAATAGCAAAATGGCAAAAGAAAGTACTGCATAATTAGTAGTGCCTTTAAATATAAATGGATTAAACTCTCCAGACAAAAGGCAGAGATTGGCAGAAAAGAAAAGGATGGAAAAAATATGCCATGCAATCAGTAACCAAAAAAGAGTTGGGGTAGCTATACTAATACCAGACAAAATAGATTTCAAATAAAAACTGTAAGAAGGGATAAAGAAGGTCACTACGTACTGATAAAGGTAGAATTTAACAAGAACACACAGCAATTATAAATACACATGCACCCGTCAGCAGAGCCCCCAAAATATATGAAGCAAATACTGGCAGATATTTGAAGGGAGAAACAGACAGTTCTATATTAATTTTTTTTTAGGAGATTTCAGTACATCACTTTCAATAATGATACAGGAGAACCTAAGATAGCGGCTAGGAGAGACAGGGCAAAAAAACACCTCCGTGAAAAATATTAGATAGAGGCCAGAAAGTGACCCAGAACACCAGTTCCAGCGATGCACTAGCTGAACAAGGTCTGCTAAATCCACTTGGCGAAACTGGGAGTCTGCGTTCTGAAACGAGTGAGTGAGCCTGCTGAATGTCCAGCAGCCATGCTGCAGTGTGGGAAAACCATGGGTTGGCGTTTGGAGGCGGACTAGTTCTTTTTTTAAAAAAACCCAAAAACAGCTGCAAATACGGCAGTGAGAACCACACAGTGAAGCACAGCAGGAAAGGGCTGTGCGAACGCCTCAATATCTGGTGTGGAGGATAGCCTGTCGCACACTCACTGCTAGCTGTCTCGGAGCAAGGAGGGCAGAGGTGAGCCAAAAGGGGAAAAGAAACCACGCCCCTTGCAGCCATCTTCCCAGCGGGCTGGGAACGCTCCTGCCTGGGGCCGGAGCTACAGCCCAGAGCCGCACCAAGGGACCCAGTGTGACGGGAAGTGTTTCCAGCAACACCGTGCACACGCCACAATATCAGGCATGGACAATAGCCTTTCGCGAACCCACAGCTAATTGTCCCAGAGCTGGGAAGGCGGAGCTGTGCGAAAAGGGGGGAAATTAACACACCCCATTCAGCCATCTTTACAGCAGGTTGGAAAAGCCCCTGCGCGGGCTGGGGGCCCAGGACTTCCCTTGAGGGACGGCGCACACTTGTGAGGTAGCACAGCCTTCCCTCAGCAGGGGCCCTAGAAGGGCACAGCTGGGAAGAAGAACCCACCCAGAAATCCCAGGGACCCTAGGCCAATACCAAGGACTTGTGGGTCAGCAACAGAGACAATCTGTGGCGAAACTGAAATGAAGGTTTAGACTCTTGCAACAGTCTTAAATCTCCAAGAACACCTGTGAGGTTTGATTATTAAAGCTGCCCTTCCTCCCTAACCTCTCAGACACATGCCCCCACATTCAGGGTGGACAGCACCAACAACACACCCAAACTTGGTGTACCAATTGGACCCCACAAGAACCAGACCCCCACACACCACAAAGACAAAGTTGGGGAGAACTGACTTGAGGGGAATAGGTGACTCGCGGATGCCATCTGCTGGTTAGTTAGAGAAAGTGTATGCCATCAAATTGTAGATCTGACAAATTAGAGATTGGTGTCTGAATGATCCTTCATATTCTAAAAGAACGCTATCAAGTAAAGCAAATGCCAAGAGGCCAAAACAACAGAAAATTTTAAAGCATATGAAAAAACCAGACGATATGGATAACCCAAACCCAAACACCAAAATCAAAAGATCAGAGGAGAAACAGTACTTGGAGCAATTAATCAAAGAACTAAAACAACAAGAGCATGACACAGGATATAAAGGACACGAAGAAGAGCATGGCACAGGATATAAAGAACATGAAGAAGACCCTAGAAGAGCATAAAGAAGAAAATGCAAGAGTAAATAAAAAAATAGATGATCTTATGGAAATAAAATAAACAGTTGACCAAATTAAAAAGATTCTGGATACTCATAGCACAAGACTAGAGGAAGCTGAACAACATCTCAGCAACCTCTAGAACCACAGAATGGAAAATGAAAGAACAAAAGAAAGAATGGGGGAAAAAGTCAAAATAGATCTCAGGGATATGATAGATAAAATAAAACATCCAAATATAAGACTCACTCGTATCCCAGAAGGGGAAGAGAAGGGTAAAGGTCTAGAAAGAGTATTCAAAGAAATTGTTGGGGAAAACTTCCCAAACCTTCTACACAATATAAACACACAAAGCATAAATGCCCAGTGAACTCCAAGTAGAATGAATCCAAATAAACCCACTCCAAGACATATTCTGATCAGACTGTCAAGTACTGAAGAGAAGGAGCAAGTTCTGAAAGCAGCAAGAGAAAAGCAATTCACCACATACAAAGGAAACAACATAAGACTAAGTTGTGACTACTCAGCAGCCACCATGGAGGCGAGAAGGCAGTGGCATGACATATTCTGAGAGAGAAAATTTTCCAACCAAGAATACTTTATCCAGAAAAACTCTCCTTCAAATTTGAGGGAGAGCTTAAATTTTTCAGAAACAAATGCTGAGAGATTTTGCTAATAAAAGACCTGCCCTACTTCAGATACTAAAGGGAGCCCTACTGACAGAGAAACAAAGAAAGGAGAGAGAGATACAGAGAAATTTAACAGACATATATAGAACACTACATCCCAAATCACCAGGATACACATTCTTCTCTAGTGATCACAGAACTTTCTCCAGAATAGACCATATGTTGGGACATAAAACAAGCCTCAATAAATTTAAAAAAATTGAGATTATTCAAAGCACATTCTCTGACCACAATGGAATACAAATAGAAGGCAATAATCATCAGAGACTCAGAAAATTCACAAACACCTGGAGGATAAAAATGATGGGGAAATGAAAACATTCCCGGATAATCAAAAGCTGAGGGACTTCATCACCAGTAGATCAGTCCTACAAGAAATGCTAAAGAGAATTGTGCAGGCTGAAAGGAAGGGACACTAAACAATTGACTGAAACCACATAAAGAAAGATTTCCAGTAAAGATCACATGGTAAATATAAATACCAATACTACTGTACTTTTGATTTGTAACTCCACTATTTACTTCCTACAGGATCTAAAATACAGAAAGTGTAAAGATAAATCAGTGGTTTTGGACTCAATGTAAAATATGTAATTTTTGACAAGAACTACATAAAGGTGGGGGAATGGAGGAGTATAGGAACATAGTTTACGTGTCCTATTGAAGTTAAGTTGGTATCAAAGAAAACAAGATTATTATAGACTTAAGATGTTAAATTTAAGCCCCATGGTAAACACAAAGAAAGTATCAGAGAATATGATCATAGAGATGAAAAGTAGAGTATGGGTTACGAGAAGTGGGGAAGGGGCAATGAGGAGTTAATAAGAAATGAGTGTAGGGTTTCTGTTTGGGGTGAAGGGAAATTTCTAGTAATGGATGGTGGGAAGGTGATGGCATTCCAACATTGTGAATGTGATTAATCCCACTAAATGGAATGCTTGGGAGAGGTTGGAATGGGAAGATTTATGCTGTATATAGGTTTCCACAATTGAAAAAAAAAGACAGTCTAAATAGATAATGACAATTAAATGCCATAGATGATCCTGGATGAGATCTAAGAATAGAGGAGAAAAGGCTCAAAAGGACACAACTGGGACATAAGAAAAAATGAAATACAGAATGTAGGCTTTATATTAATATTAAATTTCTTGAACTTCTTAACTACACTTAATGTGATTCACATAAATGAATATTCTTGTTCATAGGAAATGTATATGTGAATTATATTATTTGTTCAAGGATGTGTGCAACTTGTTCACATATGTTCAGAAGACAGAGCAATAGATGATAGATGACAGAGAGGGAAAGAAAGAAATGGTAAAGTGACAAAATATTAAAGTTGGTAGATTGGGGTATCAGTGGAGGGGGTTGGGGTATGTTGGAGTTCTGTGTATGGGGTTTGTATTACTTTTGCAACTGTTACTGTAAGTTTGAATTTATTTCAAAATAAAAATTAAAAAAAAAATCCAATTGCCAAATTTAAAAGCTCCCAGTAGGTAAAGGAAAGTATCATTAAGAACTATGAAAAGGTTTTCCAGGATTATGTTTAAAACAAATTAAACAATTATAATATATTATCCAAAGCATAATAAATCAGTATGATTTTAAAGTTGTTCATAATTTTAGAATATCATAAAAACAAAGGGGTTTGTTTAACCCTCAACAGAGGGAAAAAAATACGTTTTGCATTACCGGACATCATACCATTATCAAGAAAGCTATTTCAGAAATCATACATAATATATCTCACTAAAATACTGATAAACAGTAAACTGAAAAAAGCAGTATTTTTGAAAACAATTCCCTATGAACTATCATTGTTAAGCATACAATTTCATTCTACTTGGGTATGTTCCCCCTAAATTTATACAAGTTTACTGACAAAATAAGCTAGGAAAACATCTATTAAATCTTTAAGATAATGAAAAATATAAGTTTATGTTTAACAAAATTCAGTTACTATTTTGACAAACTTTATTTGAAGAATAATTATATTTTGTAAAATGTTTAAGAAAGTTCCAAAAATCTTTTTGGTAACTTCAAGTGTGCAGATATGTAAAGTATACAAGATGTACTTTGTTAAAGAAAAAAGATGTAATTTTGTCCTGAAGTAGGATAATTTTCACAGATGAAGAAGCAGGAATATGTAAGACAAGACCTGAATAAATATAAGAACTTGTAGAGTTTCTAAAAGTGAATTTTGTTTATTCTAATGAAGGCTGACCGAAATTTAATAAACTCATTTAAGGACATGATTTTGTCCTAAGGGGAAATAACTGGTTTTCACAGAATACAAGGCAGAAATGTGGAGACCAAAATCTAAATGAATATAAAAGGTTATAGAAAGTTTATGGAAACAAATTTTATCTGCTGTGGTCAATCCTGACTAAGATTTGATGAACTTATTTATCAAATAGTATATTAATGCAAAACTAAAATTCGGTTTTCTTTCTGTTAAAGTAACAAAATTTTCTTAAATTGTTAGTCTGTTCTTAGTGAAAAGTTATAAAAAGTTTTTTTAACCATCTAAGTATTCTATTTAGAAAATAAAACTCTATGTTAACATTTTGAATCAAACCCTAAAGGATATCTTTTATTTCAAACTGTTACAAAGGGTGTGTTCTTTCACCTTGTAAAAAGGGAAGTACCGAAAATAATTTAATATATGAGTTGCATAGGAAGTGTTTGGGAAGTACTATGGAATTAAAAGGGATTTTCTAACCTTCTGTTGGTTAAATTTGTATAGATGAAATGTTATTCACATATTTAGAAACTGTGTAACATTCTTAAAGACTTAACAATGTTATCATTGTGCATGTTATATCCTGATACTGATCTGTAATAAACAACAGAATAGTGATATTAAAAAAAAATAATGGATACAACATCTAGACAGAAGGTCAATAAGGAATAGAAGACTTGAATGACACTATAAATAAACTAGACTTAACAGACATACATAGAACACTTCACCCAGCAGCAGCAGAATACACATTTTTCTCTAGTACATACGATCATTCTCCAGGACAGCCCGTATATTAGGTCACAAAACAAGATTCAATACATTTTAAATCACTGAAATCATACATCTTCTCTGACCACAATGGAATGAAGCTAGAAATCAATAACACAGGGAGAAATGGAAACAACACATTCTGAAAGAACCAATAGGGCCAAGAAGAAATCACAAGGGAAGTTAGGAAGTCTCTTGAGGCAAAAGAAAACAACAACAACAAAAAACAATAAAAGAAAACATGGGATGCAGCAAAGGCAGTGTTGATAAGAAAATTTATAGCTCTAAATGCTTACATTCAAAAATAAGAAAGCTCTAAAATCAAAGACCTAACCTGACAACTGGAGGATCTAGAAAAAAAGAGCAAACTAACCCAAAGTGAGTAGAAGGAAGGAAATAACAAAGATTAGACTGGAGATAATGAAATAGAGAATAAAAGAGAGAGAGTGAGAGTTAGTGTTTGAAAAGATCAATAGACTCAACAAACCTTTACCTAAACTGAGAAAGAAGGCAAAGGGTTAATTCTCTCCTATACTTCTCTCCCTGAATATAACAGTCTCTCTCACCGGGAAGATGAATATTCTCAGGGGAAAAAGAGTGTAAAAAGATCTTCTCTTATCTTTAAAACTAAAGACTCTGTTTTATAAAGGTTCCCAAAACTGGCTGATGCTATGTAAGGGTCTGGATTTTGTGAGAGATACAAAAGCATTTATATATGTAAGGGAGTTAAAACTATGTGTTAAAGTGAATTTATTTTTATTCTGTGAGATACGGTGTTTCCCTTTTTAACTCCTGAATGAAGAGGCAGTAGTAACCTCCCTGTAGACTGTTCTTAGACATGGTCATCTCTGGGTCTAAGAAGCCATAAGGTATTGGCTACAGTTGGGGACTCACTTCACTGCTATAACGTTTCTCTATTTGTGCAAACTTTAAGATGATGAAAAATAAAATGCCATTTCACAAAACAGGTATTCCCAAACATCAAGCTATTAACCCAAAAGGATTTTATAAGCTATTCCTTAAAAGATGGAGTGAGGGTAGAGATGGGGGCAGGGGCAAAAATCAAAAACAACCAACCAAAGCACGTGAAGACATTAAAGAAAATCATCACTTACCAAAGTGAAGCTTCTGGACCGGGAACTGCTACTTCGACTCTCCAAACTCCCACCTCTGCTCAAGTCACTGAGCCTGCAGCTGGGTGACATGTCAGAGTCCATCTCAGAAGAATCTGATTTCAGGTGGTTTCCAGGCATCCCCACAAAAACCTCAGTGCGGGCCTGGTCACGAGAAGTGGGGGAGAGGCCAGTACCCCATTCTGAGGTAGAGGATTGCTTCTAGAGAAATCAAGCACAAAGTGATCACCGTTAGTGGGCCTGGAATGTAAAATGCCTTATCCCTCAAGAACAAAGGCTGGCGTGAGCTAGATCCACTCAAGGGGACAGAGGTAATTAGGAAACCCCAAGT
Source organism: Choloepus didactylus (assembly GCF_015220235.1). NCBI lineage: Eukaryota > Metazoa > Chordata > Mammalia > Pilosa > Megalonychidae > Choloepus > Choloepus didactylus. The sequence goes on along the minus strand of NC_051314.1, from coordinate 141,511,917 downwards.
CAGCTTGTTTGGTGATGCTGGTCTCCACTTCTTTACATCTTTATCCATTATGAAGAAGTAAGAGTTATTTTTAAGAAATATGGAAATCTGATCTATCTAATGTTTCTTTTTTTTTTTTTTTTGCACTTAGGATCGGTGTTTTATGCTCTTTCACACTTTCTCCAAAATAAGCTGTAACAGTACCAAGTCATCAGCCTCAATTAGGATGGCAAGGGCTCAAATGCCAAGTAGAATATGCCAGAATACATGAGAAACTATCTTCATAATATCACTATATTCACCCATCTCAGCTGCCTGCTTTTTCAGTTCAAAAATAGTTCATTCCAGTCAAGTAGTGCCAAAAGGGCCTTTACTCAGATGGGAGTTCAAGTACACATTCCATCCCACAACTTAAGTCTCCACATGCTCTTCTAGACCATGTTAGTTCAAACTGCTGTGCAAATTCTGCCCAGTTCTTCCCAGTCTCAGGTGACATGGTAGTTCAAATGTCAAGCTGGTATAAATCAGGAGGAATCTACTAGTCAGGACCACCAAAAAAACCCACTTTCATAAGAAGATATACACATGCTCAAATAAACACACTTTCAGAACTGACAACTCAGCTATTTTAATGGGATTTAGCGAGGAAGAAAGAAATCTAAAAACCACTATTTCAAAAAGGTGACATACGCTGCTTTCCCCAGCTGAGCTTTTTGCAACATGTTTTGCAAAACTAGCATTTACAGTAACAGACTCAGGCTTTCTCTGTGTTATTAATCCTAGTCTTTTCTGCCTCAGACACCATAAAATTATGGTTCCTTTTCGAGCCCTGCTATAGTTCAGAGCTGAGGTGAGGTGACAAGAGTTGGATGTTTGATTGTCATCTTCGAGATTCTATACTCTTTGGAAGCCTCGATGGTGCTGCAATTTCTACATAAAATACTATGATACCTTATGTCAATACTATCAGGAACTTCACATTTTTACTTTCAGGAGCAAAAACACTGAAATTGTTCCCTGTGAATCTCTTAGTTCAGATAATCTCTGAATCCTTTAGCAGGAAATGCAGCCCAGCCCCTGAATAGTATAGACAGCGAAGTGGGTTCAACAAAACATTCCAGAAGACCAAAGAAGGCTAACAGGGAAAACGCCTCCTGTTGATTGAGTATGACCCGATGTTACAGCAAGTGAGAGAGAGGCGTCTCACATCCTTTCTGAACTGCAAATGCTGCCAGGTAGCCCTAACAGCCCCTTTCAGAGTACTGAGAGGCACATGAGTGAAAGTAACTAGAGGTACAATTTGGTATGCGTGTATGTATATGTATGTGTCAATTTTTAAGAGAAACATCACCATTGCTGCAGAAAGTCCAATCAGAATTGAACACCTTTGGGGGTCAAAAATACTGTGAAAACTATCTCAGAGAAATCACCAAGACATCTCTGTAAAATGGATAAGAAAGAAACAATTCTTCACCCCATTTCTCTTCATTTTCCCGGTGAATCTACAGGGGTCAAATGGCAATTTAATAGCAAGGCTAGGGAACCAGAAGATTCTGAGTATATATATTCTTTGTAAGTTACCATTATTCCAAGTAGTAAAAAAAAGAGACAAGAAAATGTTGCAAGTTCTTAAACTTGTTTAATATGAATGTTGAAACAATACAAAAATTTTATATAAACCGTCTAAATAGCTAATGATAGCATCTCAGAAGTGCAGATATATCCATGGTGAAACTCTCCAAAGTATTCAGTCTAATACATTAATTGCCTAATATGAATCTAGTATAAATACACACACACACAAACATGTACAGTATGGACACACTAAGTGTGCTGATGACAAAGCAAAGCAAAGGTAGGCATTACAGCTATATCCCTAGGTCCCTTGAGCAGCTGGAAGGGGGACAGGGTAAGATAGGACAAGGATCAACAGAAGGAAACTATCACCATAAAAAAAAAAAATTATGCAACCAGGGTAACTGACTGAAATAGGACTTTTAAAATGAAAAATTTAGTAATTTAAAAACTCAGTGAGTGGAGTAAACATAAGATTAAATATAGCTGAAGAGAGAATGAAGGAAGGAAAACAGATTTGAAGAAATCTATTATTTATCCAGAGTGTAGTATAGAGAAAAAAAGATGTGAAAAATATGAAAGAGAGGTTGAGAGAGAAAGGATAGAGTAAAAAGCTGAATGTGTGTTTAACTGGAGTTCAGAAGTAATGTTTAAAGAGACAATGGCTGAGAATTTTCCAGAATCAATAAAAGATACTGTATGGGACATTTTTGGTTTGCCCCACTCCCCCAGACCCTCAGATCCTATTCTCCATCTTTTTCCAGCTATGTTCTCCTGCCCCACAAGGCAGGAGTGCATCAATCAGTTCTCTAGACTTCTGGCTTCTGGTCGAGTTCAGCCAATGGGAGACAATGGCAAGAGAGTAGTAAAGCTGAGATATTTATTCCCCAGCTCCCTCCCAGACAGATCCCTTCAGCCTGGTTTGTCCTTTTACTTAAGAAAATAGCCTCTGTCAAGCAGCTTCCTTCACATAGCTACTGTCTCAAGGTTCTAGTAACTGCTCCATCCCTTTGCCTCTTTGGACCTAGGGATGCTAATGGCTACTCAATGTTGTTATTCTCTAAGTACTGAAGCACACTTTATTGCTTTCCCTAAACCCTGCCTATATTTTTGAAAATAGTCTACTTATTAAATTTTGTTCAATTACTCGGGTTGGGTGTGTAATCTGTTCCCTGCTGGGACCCTCATTTATACAGACATTGCTTTCAGAATGAAGAATTCCAGTGAAACCCAAGCAGAATAAATTCTGAAAATGTACAACTAGACACATCACAATGAAATTGTAGAACACTAAAAACAACAGGAAAATCTTAAAAGCAGCTACAAATCTGTTGTATATATATCCAGTCACCTAGCAACTACACTTAAGGGAATTTACCCTACCAATAAGTTGTACACATGCAAAATGACACATGTATAAAGTTATCCATTGCAGAAGGGAGGAAGGAAGACCAAACAAAGACTTTTTAAAAGTTGTCTTAAATATGCTCAAAGGGCTGAAGGAAAACATAGACAAAGAACTAAAGGAAATCAGGAAAATGACAGAGGAATACAAAGAGAATGTTAACAAACAGATAGAAATCATGAAAAGGAACTATACAGACCTGAAGATAACAGAAATAAAGAAAATTCTCTTGAGGGGCTCAACAGCAGAATGGAGCTGGCAGAAGAAAGAATCAGAACTTGAAGACAAGACAACTAAAATTATTCAGTCTGAGTAGGAGAAAGAAAAAAGAATGAAGAAAAGTGAACAGAGTCTGAGATATATGTAGTACACCATCAAATATGCCAATATATGCATTGTAAAAGTCCCAGAAAGAGAAGGAAAGAAACAAGAAGAAAATATTTGAAGAAATAATGGCTGTAAGCTTCCCAAATTTAACGAAAGGCATGAATATTCATATCCAAGAAGCCCAATGATCTCCAAATAGTATAAACCCAAACAGACCCACACTGAGACATATGATAATAAAACTTGTTGATTGCCAAAGATAAAGAGAATTCTAAAAGCCACGAGAAAGAAGCAACATGTCATATACAAGGGAACTTTGTTACAACTAAGTGTCAACTTCTCAAGGGAAACTCTGAAGGCTAAAGGTAATGACATGGGTAAATATAAATGCCAGTACTGTTGTATTTTTGGTTTATAACACCACTTTTTACTTCTTACAGGATCTAAAATGCAAAAGAATAAAAATAATGATATATCAATGGTTTTGGACTTATAATATATAAATATGTAACATGTGACAAAAACTACATAAAGGTGGGGGGATGGAGAAATATAGGAACATAGTGTATACAAGCTATTGAAGTTAAATTGGTGTCAAACCAAGTGAGATTATTATAGATTTAGGATACTAAAGGAGGGAGAAAGGTGAGTTAATGCAGTGTTTCTGTTTGGGGTGATAGGAAGGTTCTGATAATGGATAACAGTGAGGGAAGCACAACACTATGAGTGCAATTAATCCCCCTAAATTGTATGCCTGGAAGTGGTTGAGATTGGGAAGTATATGTCGTATACATGGTTTCACAATTGAAAAAAGAAAGAGAGAGAGAGACTAAACAGGCAATAACAACTAAAAGCAATATATGACCCTAGACTGGATCTAAGAATGGAGGAGAAAATGCCCCAAAGGATATTATTGAGACATAGAAGAATACTGGGAGGATAGACTATATGTAAGATTTATATCAATGTTAAAGTTCTTGAACTTTGTAACTATCCTTAAGGGGGTTGCATAGTGAATATCCTTGTTCTTAGGAAATGCATATGGAAGTGTTTAAGGAGCATGATGTATGCAACCTACTTTAAAATGTTTAGAAAATAAATATATAGAGCAAGATAGATAGGTGGATAAAGAGAATGATACAGCCAATGTGGCAAAATGTTAAAAGTTGGTGGATCTGGGTATCTGAGTGGGGCTTATGCTAGAGTTCTCTACATGGGGTTGGTATTAATTCTGCAACTGTTTGGTAAATTTGAAATTATTTGAAAATAAGTTTTTTAAACCAAAAAGAAGAAAGGATGATGATTAAAAAGTAGTAAATATGTGAGTAAATTTAAACAAACACTGACAGTATAAAACAGCATTTTTTCCCCTGGAGTTAAAAAGGTAGAACTAAAAAAATATACAACAGCAATAGTATATACATTGGGAAGGAGGTGATCTGTATTTAGGAGGAAGGTAAAAATAAAGATTAGCATTTTAGTTTTTTAAGTATTCATGTTAAAACTCCTAGAAAAACCACTAAAAGAACAGGAAAATAATATTCAATGTCCAAAATAGAGGATGAAATAAATGGAATTGAGGAAAAAAAAACCATTTTCAAAGAAGGCAAAGAAAAACAAAGAAAAAACATAAAACAGGACCAAAAAAAGGGCACAAATTATGATAAAAAGAAATCTAAATATTTCAGTAATAATAACAAATTTAATGAAAAATGATCCAGGAGAAACACTAACTGTCACATTAGATTTTTCTTTAAATGCAGCAGTGTGCCATTTACATGAGACACACAAAGAGTGAAAGTCAAAAGCACAGACTAAGATAAAAGGCAAATACTAATTAAAAAGCTAGACTCCTTATGATAATATCAGACAAAAGAGAAAAAGGCAAAATGAATTAGTAAAAATAAAGAGGATCACTTCAAAATGGCAAAAGGTTTACCGCACCTGAGCCTAATAACAAGTTTCAAAGATATATAACATTAATAAGCCCACCATTATAGTGGGAGATTTTAGTGCATATCTCTTGGCAATGGGTAGATCAAGCAGCAAAGAATACAGACTATTGGAGCAACACAATTGACAAGTTTGATCTAATCAACAATTTCATCACACTGATATGCAACAACTGCCCAGTACACATTCTTTCAAGCTTACATAGAACACTTACAAAAACTGATGAACTATTGGGCCATAAAGCAATAAAAGAACATTTCAAAAGATGAGAATCAGAAACCACATTCTTTTACTGCAATGCAAGTAAATTAGAAAGCAATGGCCTGAAGACAACCAGAAGAACATGTGTGTGTAGTCCTTAAGAAGTTAGAGTTTTAAATATTCTTGGAAGCCATACTGGAAATTAGAAAATATTTAGACCTAAATGATAAAAGAAAAAAAAAAACCTACATATCAAAACCTATGGAATGCGGCTAAAGCGTAACTTAAATCTTATCATACGAGAAAAGAAAAATGGCTGAAATTTAAGGAATCAGGCATGTAACTTAAATTAGAAAAACAACAACAAAAGAAGAAACACAGAAAGGAGAAAACAAAGAACATGGAAATAAAAATAAATAAATAAGTATAAAAACAGAGAACAATAAAACAAAAAATCAGTCTTGAAACTACTAATAAAATAGACAAACTTTTGGCAGAACTAATCAAGAAAAAAAAATGGAGAGTTTCAGAATGAAAAGGGAGACATAATTAGATATGCCACAGATATTAAAAAGATAAACGGATATTATGAAAACTTTATCCCAGGAAATTTGAAAACATATGTGAAACAGAAATAGAAGAATACTCATTAAGCTTATTCAAGAAAAAATGAAAAAACTGAATAGTTTATAACTATTAAAGAAAATGACCAATAGATAAACATCTGCCACCCAGCTCTAGACCATTTTTCCTGGAGAGTTCTACCAAACATTCAAGGATAAATAACTCCAAACTTACACAAACTATTCCAGACAAGGGAAAAAGAAGAAATTCTCATGTCTCATTTTTTTAATATTAATAAATCCATACTTTGTGGGAAAAATCATCTATGCAATACAGTTGTACAATTTATAGACAATTGAGGGATTCATTAAAAAATATTAGTTCATACAGTACCGTAGGGAGTGTGGAGTGCTAATGGGTCACAGTTTTATATTGTAGTTGAACATCTTTTTTTGATCCTTGGTGACGATGTGCCTCACCTCATTTCAGGATAGACCAAAAATCTAAAATTGAAAGCTTTAATGGATGGGAGGCTCAGACTACATGCCCCCCAGCTCTGCCTGCCGGTGTCTGGCACAGAATGCAGCCCCCAGTGGTGGAAGGTACACCCAGTTCACTCAATTCATTCCAAGGTCCAGTCCAACCCTTTCTCATGCCCTCGCACCAACACTTGGGGAAGAGACATGCCCCTTTTGCATGCCCCTCTTCCACTCTCCACGTGAGAAAACAGATTGCAAGCTGCCCTGGATGGAAGGATGGTCGCTCCTGGCATGTTTGTTAGCAGTCCAGGGTGAGGGAAGCACAGATGTCACATCTCATTCTGAGGCTATTAAAACCTTGATACCAAAACCCAAATAATGTACAAGAAAGGAAAAATCACAGGCCAATTTCACTCATGAACACAAATACAAAAAGTCCTTAAAAAATTATTAGCAAACTGGGTCTAGAAAGCAAATCTTGACCAAGATGTGTTAATCCCAAGAATTCAGGGTTGGCATAACATTAATTTTTCCAATGTAAGTTATCACATTAATAGAGTAAAAGAAAAAAATCATAAATCATCTCAACAGATAAGAAAAAGATAAAATTAATATTATATTAGCATAATTTTTAAAACTTCATAAACTGAGAGGGAAACTTCCTTAGCCTGATAAAGATACCATTAAAAAAAAAAAAAAAAACCCTACAGCAAACACCATACGTAAGGGCAAAACATTAAACCATTCCCATTATCAACACCCCTCCTATTAAGTCCTAACCCACACACAAAGCAAGAAAAAATATAAAGATTGAAAGGAAGAACAAAAATGTTATGATTCACAGATAATTACTATCTTTGTAGAAAACTTCAAAGAGTCTCATAAATTATTAGAATCAACACGAGTTTAACAAAGCCTTGGCATATAAATCAATATACAAAAAAATCAATTTCTATATACTAGCCACAAACAGTAACTAAAAAGGATATCATTAACAGCATTAAAAATATGTATGCAAATATGTATATATTGTATTACTTAGAAGTAGAATTAACAAACGATATACAAATCTTTATAGAGAAAACAATATATGCTATTGAGAGCCAATAAAAAAAACTAAATAAAGAGATACCATATTCAGGACTAGAAGACCATCTAGGCTGTCCAATACATGTAACCATGGGCTACATGTGGTTATTTAAACTTGAATTAATTAACAGTAAATAAAATCAAAATTTCGGTTCCTTGGTTGCATTAACTACATTTCAAGCATTCAATAGCCACATGTGGCTACTGGACAGCACAGATACAGAAAATTTCCATCATGGCAGAAAGTTCTATTGGACAGTGTTGCTAACAGAGCAATCAGAATCCCAGTAGCACTTTCCTTGGAGAAATTCACAGGTTGATTAAGTTTCCTAGGGTGAAAAAAAAAGAAAAGAAAAGAAAGGAGAAAACTAAAAGAAAAGTGTATTGGGAAGAATAAAGGGCTATGCACAACCACAAAACTCCTAAAGAAGGTAAGAGAACTGGCCTAATTCCAAGAGTTACATAAAGCAATAGTAATTAAGGCATGAGGCATGGGTACAGGGATAAAAGACCAATGAAACAGGCTAGAAAGCCCAGAACTTGTTTTGATATAAATTGCAAATATTTTTTCTTCATTTGTAATTTTTTATTTTTATGTAGCTGAATTGATCAATCTTTTTGTTATGGCTTTGGCTTCTTATTGCAAAAACAGAAAGCCTTTCCTACTTTAAGAATATAAATAAAAACACCTCCATATTTTTCTTCTAGCATTTCCTGGTTTCACTTTTCATGTCGAATATCTGATCCAATTTGAATTGATATTGGTGTAATGTGTGAAGTAAAGATCCAATCCCTACCCCAAGAAGGCTACAGTTGCTCAAATTACTGAAAAATCCATCTTTCTGCATTGATTTAAAATAATAAACATTACTTTATACTAAATGTTTCATGCCTTTGGCTCTATTTCTGGATAGCTATTCTGCTCCACTGATTTTTCCATTCATTAGGACTCCAAAAATGCAAATCATAAAATTTCAATGGATCTGTCTACATCAAAATTAAGGACACCACAGACAAGAGTGGCAGCTGCTAGAAGATATTTACTATGTCTGCTACTTACAAGGATGTGATAGTTAGACCATATGAAAAACTCTTGTAAATCCATAAGAAAGACAGGAAAGATGTCAGTAAAGAATGACAAGGAATATGATTCACAAGTTCACAAGGGAGGGAACTGAAGTGACTATAAAGTATATGAGAGTTGTTCAACCTCACTGTAAACAAAAAGTACAGGTTAAAACTACCATGAGACACTACTTTATGTCTACTGAGCTGGAAAAATTAGAAAATTTAAAAATAAGTGTTGGCAAGGACTTGGGGAACAGGAACCTTCATGTACCACCTGTGGGAGTGTTAAACAAATACAACCATTCTGGAGAGCAATCTCACTGTACTTGGTGAAATTAAGTATGCCCTATGATCCAAAAATTGTCATTGCACAGTCTCTACTCCAGAGGAACTCTCTCCCAGTTATACACAGCAACATAAACAATGATAGTTATATAGCGTTGCTTGTCGGAGTAGAGTTGAAGGCAATGTAGGTTCATCACTGTGATGGTTAGGTTCATGTGTCAACTTGGCCAGGTAATGGTGCCCAGGTGTCTGGTCAAGCAGCACTGGCCTACCTGTTACTGCAAGGACATTTGTGGCTGGTTATTAAACCAGAGGGCTGGTTTACTAAATCATCAGTCAGTTGACTGCATCTGTGACTGATTATATCAATGAAGGGTGTGCTTTCCAAAATGAGAGAATTCAATCAGCTGTATTTAATCCAATCAGTTGAAGACTTTTAAGGGAGAAGAGGGAGACCCTTCACTTCTTCTTCAGCCAGTCAGTTTCTCCTGGGGAGCTCATCGAAGACCTTCATCGGAGTTGCCAGCTCACTGTCTGCCCTATGGAATTGGGAGCCATGCATTCTGTCCTACAGAATCTGGACTCATGCATCCCCACAGTTGTGTGAGACATTTTTATAAAATCTCATATTTACAGATATCTCCTATTGGTTCTGTTTCCCTAGAGAACTCTGATTAATACAATCACCAACTCTTAACTCCGAGAATAAGTAAAAACATGGTAAATGGTTACTATGGATGACTGTACATCAGTCAGAAGCAATCAACTGGACAATGGCATGGAGAGATCATAAAATATATTGCGTGAAAAGACAGCATTAGATTCTTACCACCATTCCATTTATAGAAATTTAAAATATACACAACACTGTATCTTACAAAGACACATCCATATCCAGGAATATATGTCAATGGTGGGGTAGGGGATGAAGGGTGGGAAACAGGATGCGATTTTTCTATAGTACACACCTGGTTTGCTTCGCTCACTGAAGGATAATTTTTTGTCTCCTCTCAGTACCCAACTCCTGCTTCTGGAAACACAGAGGAGGGTGGTTTCCTGGAGGCTTGAAGAATAATGATTTATCAGATCATTTTATCACCCAGGAGTCTTTGGAAGGCCCAGAATCTAAAGAGATGATATAGAACTACTGAGTTTTGTTTTAATGAAGTTAGAAAAGAAGACATACATCATTTAGAAATACACTGGCAGTTTAGGAGGGACGTGTGGAATAGGGCAAAGCTTCAACAGGAAGAGGCGAAACCCTGAATATAAACTTTTCTTGGAGCACAATTCAACTCAAAATCAACTAGGGAAAAGTTGACTTGATCCAATTTACTTAAGAATCTAAGCTGGAACAAATATATTAAGTTCCCTCAAATTTTACTATTTATGTTTTATACCCAATGTGTGGTGGGGGTGGGAGGATCATATCTTAGAAGACAGATTCCCTACAAACAGGCTACACAAATTATAAGAGTAGTTACCGTCTTTGGTAGTTCTAAACATTGATGGAAAAATGAACCACAGTAACCAAGTGATGTGAAACTACTTTTGCTCAGAATGTCTATTTTACACTTAAAAAAGAGAACCACTCCAACTCATTGCCAGAGTAAACTCTTCACAAGAGAAAAGATCCAGGTTGGGTCTTGGGTTCTGAACCCAATGGATCTGTGATACAGGTTTATAAACCCTCACTTCCTGTCCAAATACCCATTAGTGACCAACAGTGCCTGGATAACGTCAGTGGAAACACAGCTTAGCTGGGAAAGGGGTAGAAATAAACTTCTCAAACGCATCTCCCTTCCACGTCAGACTATAAACTAGGGCAGGACCAACGCTCCACCTAAGTCCTACTCTTCCTTGTCTCACAGGAATTTGGTGAAGATTTGTTCCACAGCCTAGAAAAACAATTTCAGACAAGAAATTTTCTTTAAAACTACAGCCTGAGAAATCCCAATATAATATTTATATTACAAAAATTCAACAGCCAAACAACTTTCCAAAAGATACGTTTTTTGTGACCTTCACGAACGTTAAAAATGAAAGAGTTTCACAGTGGGAACAGTTTCTGAGTTACAACAGCTCATTATCACGAGTGGGCTTTTTCATATGGATAAGCAGTGGGTGAGGATGACGAGCACGCTGTTTTTAAGGGAATGTATACACTCCTGGATGAAATAATCGGTAACACAAAACAACCATTGTCCTTCATGCTAGTGCCTCTTAACAACATCCGTTCATCTGAAAATGTATTGAGTGGCTACTATGTGACAGGCCCTTTGCTCTGATTTTACTCTAACAAAGAAGATGGGATTTTCACTTTTATACTGTCTATCTGGTTCTAATGGCTGTTAATTCCTATTTTTATGAAAATAACATGTGCTAACAAAAGTGAGTTTTTTTATAAGAAGAAAGTAACTAGAAGATGGCGCTATGAGTTAGGCCAAGACTCACTGTTTTATAAACTGAGAACCGATATTCTTTTCTATTATTCAACTTAATTTGGGCTTTTAAATAAATTCTTTCCTTTATTGTCCTAAAAATAATTTATAGACTACCTCTATAAAAATAGGATGTTACTCTAGTTATCACAACACATCTGATAATTCTGAGCACCATTCTCAGTTCCATCTCCCATTTTACATAGAAAGCACAAATCTCTGTAGCCTTCAGTTCCTCACCAAACCAAGATGCCTATACAGACACAAATGGACAGAGCTGGCCTGGTAGACAGATAAAAATAATTGGTTCTACATTCTTTTTCTTCCAAGTATTTCTATTCTCAAAAACTTTGTTAAAAATAAAGCAAACACTTGGCACAATTCACCAGTAAACTGCCAAACACCACAATAATCTTTCTAAAATCCTGGATTACTCTCAGTACCAGGGGCCCATCAAAGTTGGCAGTTTTCATTTTCTTAACCCACAATGCCAAGGAATGTCTCCGTAAGGACATAGGGCTTTAAAGTGTCTCTCGAGAATGTGGCCTAAACAAATCTCTGCAACCTTACCTCCCACAACATAAATGCTTTATCCAGCCCATGTCTCCATAATGTTCTGCTCAATTGTGGGCCACTTCTTGACTGCCTCCCTTTTCCCCAGTCTTCAAAGCCTAGCTCAGAAACTTTACGAAACTTCATCAAACCTTTCTTCATGATTCTACTCATCACTGACCTCTCCTCCGACTGCTTCTGAATTTATTGTTTATATCTCACCACCTGCTCATTATGATACTGATCAAAATGGTGGGTTCTCTGTTCGATGCACTCAAATGACCAATTCCTGAGACACCAGAATTTCAAAGAGAGAAAGAGTTTATTGTTAGGTGCAAAGCAGGAGATCAGATGGCCTATCAGCCTAAAAATCTGTCTCTCTGAACTACAGTAACTCTGACAGTTTTACAGTACCAGAAGTTGGGCAGGTTTTAGGACAATGGGCACAATGGCTCAAGAGGACAAGGTTAGAGACGATCTAATTACTGAGCATACACAGAATGATTACATGCTTAGTTACAGAATGAATGTAGGTATGAAAATGGCAGCCTTAATTTCATGATGGGCATGATTTTTAGTACTATAATGAGGTATAGGTCATTTACAGATTAAAGTTTAAGCTACTGCATGTCAGGTGGGCCAGTTTTGGTTAGATCCAGTTCTTTCTAGAAAGATAGTTTTGGAATTGGGGTGAGTTAGTTCTGGGCTGACTCAAGGCCCTTCATTAATAAATGTTAGGGGCTGTCTTTAGTGATCCTAAGAGTCTAAAGTCGAAAAACAGGATGGGGGGGGGTACAAGTGAGGGTCTGTCACAAGGTTATCACAATCACAAGACGAAGGCTATGAACTTATACAATCATTATCAGAGATCAAGGCAGCTGGATTATGGTTCAGAAATTTCAGATGTTTCCCTCTATCTGTTCTAATATACTAGAAAGTAAAAAGAAATATCTAAATAATGATTCAGTAATCATAATCATTTCTTAAATCCTCACTCCTTGGTTACAACTACATATTGCTGTCTTTAATTTTCCCTCTGATACAATTTATCACATCAGATTTCGTTCTGCATATGTCTTTATTTTTCTTCAATTAGACTCTAAGCTCCTTGTAGGCAGAATTCTCTCCTTCTATTTTGTTTTGTTTTGAAAATAGCGACAGCATTTGGGATAACACTTATTATAAAATATAGACTTAATCAATATTCATTACTAAGCCAAAATTTATATTTTAAACTCTATCTTATTTAAAAAAGAATTTAGCGCATTCTTAAAAGAGACTTCTGATCCAAAAGAAAACTTTAAACACTTAGGAGTAGTTTCAGACATGTTAACATCATTGGGGTAACCATCCTTTGCCCCTCTATCATATTCATAGACCAAATCCTTCAAATTTAGAAGAAATTAGCCTCATTCAATTTATGAAACTCAATCAAGGGCAAATGGGGGAGGGGGATGAAAGACTGACTTTAAGCACAACCATAGAGGAGATGCTTAACTTAGCTTCATACATTAAAAATTTAGTACCAATAAACACATCAAAACACACTAACCCAGTCCCCATATTAACAGGTAATAAATATCAATATGAATGCATGTGTGTATCTGCATGTGTAATCCGCCACCCAAATTAACTTTGAAATGGGCCTCCACACAAATAAACAGGTTGAAGTAAAACAAACACGTAGAAACTATGCTTTAGTTGGGCTCTTCTTCAATTTCAAGAAAACAAAAACCTTGTAAAGAAAAGAACTCTTCCAAAACTCTTCACTGAGCAAACCAGAACTGAATTCCAGCACTGAGGATCAAAGAAAAGTTCTCAAGGAGAAACTGGTTTTTGTTGGGAGTGCTGATAATGGAGAATTAGCTTTGTTCTGGAGTATTAAAATGTTGATGTCATCCATGGGTTTTAGCATCTTTTTCATATGATTTTGCTTTTTCTCCGGATTGGGTTTTCCCTTACTTCTGTAATGTCTTCTGTAAGAACCCAGGACCTTAAACTCCAACTGCCACTCAAGGGTCTTAAATACAATTAAAAATTTTTTAAAGGCTAGTAATTTTACTTCTCTGGAAGAATTATCATGCTTTCATTGAGATTTTTTTGTTTGTTTGTTTCAAAGCTCTTTCTGAACAATGTAGAAAAACAAAGCAGATTTCAGACTGGTTCTATTGTGAATAGTTTCAACTTTTGGGAGGCAATAATTTACTTAGGCCCATACAACACATGAAAGAAATGATTCGCCTACACTTGAGCAAACAAGTCACTGGTAGAGGCCTCATCTAAGTGGGCTGGGATAACAGGTCCTGAAGGAAGTGGTCTCGTACTTTCACCAAACATAAAATGAAAACTAGATTTTCCTAAAGTAAAACCTCACCTGAAAACAACCTCATTTGACCCTAGAGAAATCAAACAGAAGCATAATAAATGCCAAATCTAGTTGGGAAAAGAGTTCTAATGAAATTTTTGCAAAGATAAAGACACTTCAAATTTTTATCGTCAGCTCATTTTTTAAAAATTTGAAATTCTATATGCCTATTGCATTTTTGGATTCTTTAGCAACTTAAAAAATAGAAAACAATCCTGGTGTAAGTTGTTCTTTCTCGGGAAAAAGTTTGTGTGTCTCCACTTTATTTATTCCACAAATACTACCAGACCACCCACTATGTGCTACACTGGTGTTTTCTAGGTGATATACAACTTCTTAATGGAGACAAGAATTATACCATATTATTTTACAATATTTTTTTTTTCTGAGAAGCTCAAAGTTCTTAGCTGAATTTTTCATTTGTCCTCAACAAAAACAAAGCTGTCTTAACAACATGTTCATTTAGCTTTGGCATTATGATACCTGGTTAGACTGGGAACAGAGATCTGATTTACAAGTCTTATCTCAAGTTGAACAGACTTAAGTCCAATCCTGAGAAGCAAAGCTCTCACGAGACCTCCTACTGGGTCAGTCCACTGCATCAAACTTTTAACCCCATCTTCCAAAATTCCTTTGCTTGTCCTATTTTTGGAAGGAGAATAAGAACTTCTTACTTGGGGATTTAAACACAAAGGACCCCCTTTCTTCCCCCAACTCCTCTCACCCCTCCACAGAACCCAGTAATGAATCATTCAAATCACTCATTTCAAATCCAGATATTTGGGCACAAACTCGTACCCCAATTTTAACAGAGGAGGAAGAGACAAGAGGTTTTTGGGCATGTTTTCAAGAAACACGGACAATCAAATGCTTGTTGAAAAAACTGGATGAGGTCAACTAACAGTTAAGATGTTACTATTTTCAGAAGTTCAAGGACTGCCTATCAACCTCTCTGGGAGAAATCGGAGTACCTTTAAGTAGCTCAACACTAGGGTTTGATAACTACTTTTAGTTAAGTAATGACAAAGACCTGTTGGCTGCTGAAGCAATCAGGCTTGTAAATCTCACAACCTTGGGAAACATAAACAAAACTAACAACTCAATGAAATAAGAATTACCTAAAAAATACGGTATTTATACCATATTTTAAAATGAATTTTCAAGTTCATTAGCAAATTCTTACAATGGCTGATAAAGGAAGGGTCTAAGAACTGGCCCACAACTATGATATTGAACCATATGGAGTGCTGTTTGTATAGGTCAAAAATAGTTGAATACTGGTCATTTGATATGGTTTTACCTGATATTTCTGTAATTGAATTGATAATTAGCATTTGTGCTGGGTTGAAGCTGTTATGTACCCCAGAAAAGGCCTGTTCTTTTAATCCATTCCTATGGATGCAGACCTATTGGTTTTTTCAAATGAGATGTGACCTACCCAATTCAAGGTGGGCCTTAATCCTTTACAGTAGTCCTTTATGAGGATTAAACCAAACAAACAAACAAAAAAACACAGAAAAAGCCCAGAGAGCTCAGAGAGAGAAACACCCAGAGAGCTTGGAGAGAAAGTCCCTGGAGACTCTGAGAGGACCCACAGAAGCTGAGAGAGGAGGCCAGCAGAACCAGAAGCTGAAAGCAATGTGCCCCAGGAGCAAAGGACCAGCAGACGCCAGCCATGTGCCTTCCCAGCTGACAGAAGAACCCCAGATGCCAGCAGCCTGTCTTCAGAGCCCAGGCAACATCCTATTCATGCCTTAATTGGGACATTTTCATGGCCTTAGAACTATAAACTTGCAAACTAATAAATCCCCATTGTAAAAGCCAACACCTTTCTGGTATATTGCATTCCGGCAGCTTTAGCAAACTGAAACAGCGCTGTAAAATTGTGAAGTGTTCCTTGAGATGAAATTTTGGCTTAAGTGTAATTTTATTATATGTTTATACTAAAATATTTGTCCTCAGCTGATATCTAAAATCACAATGGGAGTCAAAAGGAAAAAAAAAAGTTTAATGCACAACATATTCACCTCACACACATTTTAAACAACTGATTCATAAAGTGATGCTACCTGCATGACTGGGTGCTTGATCAGAACATTCACTGGTTATCTACGCTGTGTGACAGACAGTCAATGTTTAGTATATGAGAAGTTGAAGTACAAAGCCTGTAAATTGATTAGGCAAATCATTCAGAGCTGGATCTAGGTCCTTAGATCTCTACTCTAGAATAATGCTTTTAAAAACTTTCTTGAACCAAGAATTATTTTTGACATTTGACATTTCTGGATGCCATTCCTTGCTCCTTCCAACCTATCTTTATATCTTCATATTTATTTCTATCCTCTCTTCCTCAGCCCTAAACATCTCATTCAAGCTCAAATTATCCCCTCAGTGTTCAAGGCCATGAGCCAAGATATTATCACAACCCCACTCAAAACCTTCTAGAGTTAATAACCCCTAAAGAAAGGCGAAACTCTTTAGCATATCTAAAGCCACAATCTTACCATTTTAGTCTAATTTTCCACCTTCCTCCCCATGTTGGTCCAGCTCAAGTGTTACATTCTCCATCCAATATGTGCTGTGACGCGTCTGACAGAAAAATATCTGCCTTCCCTCCTGAAGCCTTGTGGGCCTCTTTGCTGTGACTTCATATTTGACATGAATCTTATCTCCTTTACTAGATCATGAGTTTCTTGAGGGCAGGAACCATGCCCTGTTCATCTCTATAGTTTCAGTTGTGCCTAGCATGATAGAAACTTAAATGTTCAGTAAAGAAACTCTTCAAAGCCTCTGCATCTTTAAAGAAAATACCAAATACATTATTTTGGAAGGCAGCAATGGATCAAACTCAACTGTGTGTAGTCTAGTATAAAAGAGCACATTTTTTTTTCACATAAGATATACCCTTTAAGTAATTTTTGCAAAATAAAATAAATGCACTCAAAGAACTAGGTTTATAAAGGAAACCTATGGTGAATCATTAATATAGAATCTCTAGTTTTAAGGTCTGAAAGGGGCCTGAGAAATCATTTAGT